>NW_027462086.1:0-47456 GCF_050947455.1 Rhinoderma darwinii
GACTTACGGTTCAAGAATTAGCCTCAGAAACAGTGGTTCTGAACATGCTGCCAATAGCTCGTCTGGGAAACATCCAGAGAAGTCCAAGATAGTGTTTTTTAGATTGGCTGCCACGAGCTGAAACGAATGCAGCCAAGAGCGAGCGTCTGTGACTTACGGTTCAAGAGTTATTCACAGAAACATGGTTCTGAACTTTGCTGCCAGCCGCGAAAGCGAAAATAACCAAGATCGAGCGTCTAGGATTTACTTGTCAATAGCTCGCCTGGGAAACATCCAGAGAAGTCAAAGACAGTGCTTCTATACTAATTGCCAGGCGCTGAGACGAATGCCGCCAAGATCTAGCGTCTATGACTTACGGTTCAAGAATTAGCCTCAGAAACAGTGGGAAACAGTGCTTCTATACTAATTGCCAGGCGCTGAGACGAATGCCGCCAAGATCGAGCGTCTATGACTTACGGTTCAAGAATTAACCTCAGAAACAGTGGTTCTGAACATGCTGCCAATAGCTCGCCTGGGAAACATCCAGAGAAGTCCAAGATAGTGTTTTTTAGACTGGCTGCCACGAGCTGAAACGAATGCAGCCAAGAGCGAGCGTCTGTGACTTACGGTTCAAGAGTTATTCACAGAAACATGGTTCTGAACTTTGCTGCCAGCCGCGAAAGCGAAAATAACCAAGATCGAGCGTCTAGGATTTACTTGTCAATAGCTCGCCTGGGAAACATCCAGAGAAGTCAAAGACAGTGCTTCTATACTAATTGCCAGGCGCTGAGACGAATGCCGCCAAGATCTAGCGTCTATGACTTACGGTTCAAGAATTAGCCTCAGAAACAGTGGGAAACAGTGCTTCTATACTAATTGCCAGGCGCTGAGACGAATGCCGCCAAGATCGAGCGTCTATGACTTACGGTTCAAGAATTAGCCTCAGAAACAGTGGTTCTGAACATGCTGCCAATAGCACGTCTGGGAAACATCCAGAGAAGTCCAAGATAGTGTTTTTTTAGACTGGCTGCCACGAGCTGAAACGAATGCAGCCAAGAGCGAGCGTCTGTGACTTACGGTTCAGGAGTTATTCACAGAAACATGGTTCTGAACTTTGCTGCCAGCCGCGAAAGCGAAAATAACCAAGATCGAGCGTCTAGGATTTACTTGTCAATAGCTCGCCTGGGATACATCCAGAGAAGTCAAAGACAGTGCTTCTATACTAATTGCCAGGCGCTGAGACGAATGCCGCCAAGATCTAGCGTCTATGACTTACGGTTCAAGAATTAGCCTCAGAAACAGTGGGAAACAGTGCTTCTATACTAATTGCCAGGCGCTGAGACGAATGCCGCCAAGATCGAGCGTCTATGACTTACGGTTCAAGAATTAGCCTCAGAAACAGTGGTTCTGAACATGCTGCCAATAGCTCGTCTGGGAAACATCCAGAGAAGTCCAAGATAGTGTTTTTTAGACTGGCTGCCACGAGCTGAAACGAATGCAGCCAAGAGCGAGCGTCTGTGACTTACGGTTCAAGAGTTATTCACAGAAACATGGTTCTGAACTTTGCTGCCAGCCGAGAAAACGAAAATAACCAAGATCGAGCGTCTAGGATTTACTTGTCAATAGCTCGCCTGGGAAACATCCAGAGAAGTCAAAGACAGTGCTTCTATACTAATTGCCAGGCGCTGAGACGAATGCCGCCAAGATCTAGCGTCTAAGACTTACGGTTCAAGAATTAGCCTCAGAAACAGTGGGAAACAGTGCTTCTATACTAATTGCCAGGCGCTGAGACGAATGCCGACAAGATCGAGCGACTATGACTTACGGTTCAAGAATTAGCCTCAGAAACAGTGGTTCTGAACATGCTGCCAATAGCTCGTCTGGGAAACATCCAGAGAAGTCCAAGATAGTGTTTTTTAGACTGGCTGCCACGAGCTGAAACAAATGCAGCCAAGAGCGAGCGTCTGTGACTTACGGTTCAAGAGTTATTCACAGAAACATGGTTCTGAACTTTGCTGCCAGCCGCGAAAGCGAAAATAACCATGATCGAGCGTCTAGGATTTACTTGTCAATAGCTCGCCTGGGAAACATCCAGAGAAGTCAAAGACAGTGCTTCTATACTAATTGCCAGGCGCTGAGACGAATGCCGCCAAGATCGAGCGTCTATGACTTACGGTTCAAGAATTAGCCTCAGAAACAGTGGGAAACAGTGCTTCTATACTAATTGCCAGGCGCTGAGACGAATGCCGCCAAGATCGAGCGTCTATGACTTACGGTTCAAGAATTAGCCTCAGAAACAGTGGTTCTGAACATGCTGCCAATAGCTCGCCTGGGAAAGATCCAGAGAAGTCCAAGATAGTGTTTTTTAGACTGGCTGCCACGAGCTGAAACGAATGCAGCCAAGAGCGAGCGTCTGTGACTTACGGTTCAAGAGTTATTCACAGAAACATGGTTCTGAACTTTGCTGCCAGCCGCGAAAGCGAAAATAACCAAGATCGAGCGTCTAGGATTTACTTGTCAATAGCTCGCCTGGGAAACATCCAGAGAAGTCAAAGACAGTGCTTCTATACTAATTGCCAGGCGCTGAGACGAATGCCGCCAAGATCTAGCGTCTATGACTTACGGTTCAAGAATTAGCCTCAGAAACAGTGGGAAACAGTGCTTCTATACTAATTGCCAGGCGCTGAGACGAATGCCGCCAAGATCGAGCGTCTATGACTTACGGTTCAAGAATTAGCCTCAGAAACAGTGGTTCTGAACATGCTGCCAATAGCTCGCCTGGGAAACATCCAGAGAGGTCCAAGATTGTGTTTTTTAGACTGGCCTGCCACGAGCTGAAACGAATGCAGCCAAGAGCGAGCGTCTGTGACTTACGGTTCAAGAGTTATTCACAGAAACATGGTTCTGAACTTTGCTGCCAGCCGCGAAAGCGAAAATAACCAAGATCGAGCGTCTAGGATTTACTTGTCAATAGCTCGCCTGGGAAACATCCAGAGAAGTCAAAGACAGTGCTTCTATACTAATTGCCAGGCGCTGAGACGAATGCCGCCAAGATCGAGCGTCTAAGACTTACGGTTCAAGAATTAGCCTCAGAAACAGTGGTTCTGAACATGCTGCCAATAGCTCGCCTGGGAAACATCCAGAGAAGTCCAAGATAGTGTTTTTTAGACTGGCTGCCACGAGCTGAAACGAATGCAGCCAAGAGCGAGCGTCTGTGACTTACGGTTCAAGAGTTATTCACAGAAACATGGTTCTGAACTTTGCTGCCAGCCGCGAAAGCGAAAATAACCAAGATCGAGCGTCTAGGATTTACTTGTCAATAGCTCGCCTGGGAAACATCCAGAGAAGTCAAAGACAGTGCTTCTATACTAATTGCCAGGCGCTGAGACGAATGCCGCCAAGATCGAGCGTCTATGACTTACGGTTCAAGAATTAGCCTCAGAAACAGTGGTTCTGAACATGCTGCCAATAGCTCGCCTGGGAAACATCCAGAGAAGTCAAGATAGTGTTTTTTAGACTGGCTGCCACGAGCTGAAACGAATGCAGCCAAGAGCGAGCGTCTGTGACTTACTGTTCAAGAGTTATTCACAGAAACATGGTTCTGAACTTTGCTGCCAGCCGCGAAAGCGAATATAACCAAGATCGAGCGTCTAGGATTTACTTGTCAATAGCTCGCCTGGGAAACATCCAGAGAAGTCAAAGACAGTGCTTCTATACTAATTGCAAGGCGCTGAGACGAATGCCGCCAAGATCTAGCGTCTATGACTTACGGTTCAAGAATTAGCCTCAGAAACAGTGGGAAACAGTGCTTCTATACTAATTGCCAGGCGCTGAGACGAATGCCGCCAAGATCGAGCGTCTATGACTTACGGTTCAAGAATTAGCCTCAGAAACAGTGGTTCTGAACATGCTGCCAATAGCTCGCCTGGGAAACATCCAGAGAAGTCCAAGATATTGTTTTTTAGACTGGCTGCCACGAGCTGAAACGAATGCAGCCAAGAGCGAGCGTCTGTGACTTACGGTTCAAGAGTTATTCACAGAAACATGGTTCTGAACTTTGCTGCCAGACGCGAAAGCGAAAATAACCAAGATCGAGCGTCTAGGATTTACTTGTCAATAGCTCGCCTGGGAAACATCCAGAGAAGTCAAAGACAGTGCTTCTATACTAATTGCCAGGCGCTGAGACGAATGCCGCCAAGATCTAGCGTCTATGACTTACGGTTCAAGAATTAGCCTCAGAAACAGTGGGAAACAGTGCTTCTATACTAATTGCCAGGCGCTGAGACGAATGCCGCCAAGATCGGGCGTCTATGACTTACGGTTCAAGAATTAGCCTCAGAAACAGTGGTTCTGAACATGCTGCCAATAGCTCGCCTGGGAAACATCCAGAGAAGTCCAAGATTGTGTTTTTTAGACTGGCTGCCACGAGCTGAAACGAATGCAGCC
This sequence comes from Rhinoderma darwinii, assembly GCF_050947455.1. Classification (NCBI taxonomy): domain Eukaryota; kingdom Metazoa; phylum Chordata; class Amphibia; order Anura; family Rhinodermatidae; genus Rhinoderma; species Rhinoderma darwinii. The sequence continues at coordinate 4,426 of NW_027462086.1, forward strand.
AAGAGCGAGCGTCTGTGACTTACGGTTCAAGAGTTATTCACAGAAACATGGTTCTGAACTTTGCTGCCAGCCGAGAAAACGAAAATAACCAAGATCGAGCGTCTAGGATTTACTTGTCAATAGCTCGCCTGGGAAACATCCAGAGAAGTCAAAGACAGTGCTTCTATACTAATTGCCAGGCGCTGAGACGAATGCCGCCAAGATCTAGCGTCTATGACTTACGGTTCAAGAATTAGCCTCAGAAACAGTGGGAAACAGTGCTTCTATACTAATTGCCAGGCGCTGAGACGAATGCCGCCAAGATCGAGCGTCTATGACTTACGGTTCAAGAATTAGCCTCAGAAACAGTGGTTCTGAACATGCTGCCAATAGCTCGTCTGGGAAACATCCAGAGAAGTCCAAGATAGTGTTTTTTAGACTGGCTGCCACGAGCTGAAACGAATGCAGCCAAGAGCGAGCGTCTGTGACTTACGGTTCAAGAGTTATTCACAGAAACATGGTTCTGAACTTTGCTGCCAGCCGCGAAAGCGAAAATAACCAAGATCGAGCGTCTAGGATTTACTTGTCAATAGCTCGCCTGGGAAACATCCAGAGAAGTCAAAGACAGTGCTTCTATACTAATTGCCAGGCGCTGAGACGAATGCCGCCAAGATCTAGCGTCTATGACTTACGGTTCAAGAATTAGCCTCAGAAACAGTGGGAAACAGTGCTTCTATACTAATTGCCAGGCGCTGAGACGAATGCCGCCAAGATCGAGCGTCTATGACTTACGGTTCAAGAATTAGCCTCAGAAACAGTGGTTCTGAACATGCTGCCAATAGCTCGCCTGGGAAACATCCAGAGAGGTCCAAGATTGTGTTTTTTAGACTGGCTGCCACGAGCTGAAACGAATGCAGCCAAGAGCGAGCGTCTGTGACTTACGGTTCAAGAGTTATTCACAGAAACATGGTTCTGAACTTTGCTGCCAGCCGCGAAAGCGAAAATAACCAAGATCGAGCGTCTAGGATTTACTTGTCAATAGCTCGCCTGGGAAACATCCAGAGAAGTCAAAGACAGTGCTTCTATACTAATTGCCAGGCGCTGAGACGAATGCCGCCAAGATCGAGCGTCTAAGACTTACGGTTCAAGAATTAGCCTCAGAAACAGTGATTCTGAACATGCTGCCAATAGCTCGCCTGGGAAACATCCAGAGAAGTCCAAGATAGTGTTTTTTAGACTGGCTGCCACGAGCTGAAACGAATGCAGCCAAGAGCGAGCGTCTGTGACTTACGGTTCAAGAGTTATTCACAGAAACATGGTTCTGAACTTTGCTGCCAGCCGCGAAAGCGAAAATAACCAAGATCGAGCGTCTAGGATTTACTTGTCAATAGCTCGCCTGGGAAACATCCAGAGAAGTCAAAGACAGTGCTTCTATACTAATTGCCAGGCGCTGAGACGAATGCCGCCAAGATCGAGCGTCTATGACTTACGGTTCAAGAATTAGCCTCAGAAACAGTGGTTCTGAACATGCTGCCAATAGCTCGCCTGGGAAACATCCAGAGAAGTCCAAGATAGTGTTTTTTAGACTGGCTGCCACGAGCTGAAACGAATGCAGCCAAGAGCGAGCGTCTGTGACTTACTGTTCAAGAGTTATTCACAGAAACATGGTTCTGAACTTTGCTGCCAGCCGCGAAAGCGAATATAACCAAGATCGAGCGTCTAGGATTTACTTGTCAATAGCTCGCCTGGGAAACATCCAGAGAAGTCAAAGACAGTGCTTCTATACTAATTGCAAGGCGCTGAGACGAATGCCGCCAAGATCTAGCGTCTATGACTTACGGTTCAAGAATTAGCCTCAGAAACAGTGGGAAACAGTGCTTCTATACTAATTGCCAGGCGCTGAGACGAATGCCGCCAAGATCGAGCGTCTATGACTTACGGTTCAAGAATTAGCCTCAGAAACAGTGGTTCTGAACATGCTGCCAATAGCTCGCCTGGGAAACATCCAGAGAAGTCCAAGATATTGTTTTTTAGACTGGCTGCCACGAGCTGAAACGAATGCAGCCAAGAGCGAGCGTCTGTGACTTACGGTTCAAGAGTTATTCACAGAAACATGGTTCTGAACTTTGCTGCCAGACGCGAAAGCGAAAATAACCAAGATCGAGCGTCTAGGATTTACTTGTCAATAGCTCGCCTGGGAAACATCCAGAGAAGTCAAAGACAGTGCTTCTATACTAATTGCCAGGCGCTGAGACGAATGCCGCCAAGATCTAGCGTCTATGACTTACGGTTCAAGAATTAGCCTCAGAAACAGTGGGAAACAGTGCTTCTATACTAATTGCCAGGCGCTGAGACGAATGCCGCCAAGATCGGGCGTCTATGACTTACGGTTCAAGAATTAGCCTCAGAAACAGTGGTTCTGAACATGCTGCCAATAGCTCGCCTGGGAAACATCCAGAGAAGTCCAAGATTGTGTTTTTTAGACTGGCTGCCACGAGCTCAAACGAATGCAGCCAAGAGCGAGCGTCTGTGACTTACGGTTCAAGAGTTATTCACAGAAACATGGTTCTGAACTTTGCTGCCAGCCGAGAAAACGAAAATAACCAAGATCGAGCGTCTAGGATTTACTTGTCAATAGCTCGCCTGGGAAACATCCAGAGAAGTCAAAGACAGTGCTTCTATACTAATTGCCAGGCGCTGAGACGAATGCCGCCAAGATCTAGCGTCTATGACTTACGGTTCAAGAATTAGCCTCAGAAACAGTGGGAAACAGTGCTTCTATACTAATTGCCAGGCGCTGAGACGAATGCCGCCAAGATCGAGCGTCTATGACTTACGGTTCAAGAATTAGCCTCAGAAACAGTGGTTCTGAACATGCTGCCAATAGCTCGTCTGGGAAACATCCAGAGAAGTCCAAGATAGTGTTTTTTAGACTGGCTGCCACGAGCTGAAACGAATGCAGCCAAGAGCGAGCGTCTGTGACTTACGGTTCAAGAGTTATTCACAGAAACATGGTTCTGAACTTTGCTGCCAGCCGAGAAAACGAAAATAACCAAGATCGAGCGTCTAGGATTTACTTGTCAATAGCTCGCCTGGGAAACATCCAGAGAAGTCAAAGACAGTGCTTCTATACTAATTGCCAGGCGCTGAGACGAATGCCGCCAAGATCTAGCGTCTAAGACTTACGGTTCAAGAATTAGCCTCAGAAACAGTGGGAAACAGTGCTTCTATACTAATTGCCAGGCGCTGAGACGAATGCCGACAAGATCGAGCGACTATGACTTACGGTTCAAGAATTAGCCTCAGAAACAGTGGTTCTGAACATGCTGCCAATAGCTCGTCTGGGAAACATCCAGAGAAGTCCAAGATAGTGTTTTTTAGACTGGCTGCCACGAGCTGAAACGAATGCAGCCAAGAGCGAGCGTCTGTGACTTACGGTTCAAGAGTTATTCACAGAAACATGGTTCTGAACTTTGCTGCCAGCCGCGAAAGCGAAAATAACCATGATCGAGCGTCTAGGATTTACTTGTCAATAGCTCGCCTGGGAAACATCCAGAGAAGTCAAAGACAGTGCTTCTATACTAATTGCCAGGCGCTGAGACGAATGCCGCCAAGATCGAGCGTCTATGACTTACGGTTCAAGAATTAGCCTCAGAAACAGTGGGAAACAGTGCTTCTATACTAATTGCCAGGCGCTGAGACGAATGCCGCCAAGATCGAGCGTCTATGACTTACGGTTCAAGAATTAGCCTCAGAAACAGTGGTTCTGAACATGCTGCCAATAGCTCGCCTGGGAAAGATCCAGAGAAGTCCAAGATAGTGTTTTTTAGACTGGCTGCCACGAGCTGAAACGAATGCAGCCAAGAGCGAGCGTCTGTGACTTACGGTTCAAGAGTTATTCACAGAAAGATGGTTCTGAACTTTGCTGCCAGCCGCGAAAGCGAAAATAACCAAGATCGAGCGTCTAGGATTTACTTGTCAATAGCTCGCCTGGGAAACATCCAGAGAAGTCAAAGACAGTGCTTCTATAGTAATTGCCAGGCGCTGAGACGAATGCCGCCAAGATCTAGCGTCTATGACTTACGGTTCAAGAATTAGCCTCAGAAACAGTGGGAAACAGTGCTTCTATACTAATTGCCAGGCGCTGAGACGAATGCCGCCAAGATCGGGCGTCTATGACTTACGGTTCAAGAATTAGCCTCAGAAACAGTGGTTCTGAACATGTTGACAATAGCTCGTCTGGGAAACATCCAGAGAAGTCCAAGATAGTGTTTTTTAGACTGGCTGCCACGAGCTGAAACGAATGCAGCCAAGAGCGAGCGTCTGTGACTTACGGTTCAAGAGTTATTCACAGAAACATGGTTCTGAACTTTGCTGCCAGCCGCGAAAGCGAAAATAACCAAGATCGAGCGTCTAGGATTTACTTGTCAATAGCTCGCCTGGGAAACATCCAGAGAAGTCAAAGACAGTGCTTCTATACTAATTGCCAGGCGCTGAGACGAATGCCGCCAAGATCTAGCGTCTATGACTTACGGTTCAAGAATTAGCCTCAGAAACAGTGGGAAACAGTGCTTCTATACTAATTGCCAGGCGCTGAGACGAATGCCGCCAAGATCGAGCGTCTATGACTTACGGTTCAAGAATTAGCCTCAGAAACAGTGGTTCTGAACATGCTGCCAATAGCTCGCCTGGGAAAGATCCAGAGAAGTCCAAGATAGTGTTTTTTAGACTGGCTGCCACGAGCTGAAACGAATGCAGCCAAGAGCGAGCGTCTGTGACTTACGGTTCAAGAGTTATTCACAGAAAGATGGTTCTGAACTTTGCTGCCAGCCGCGAAAGCGAAAATAACCAAGATCGAGCGTCTAGGATTTACTTGTCAATAGCTCGCCTGGGAAACATCCAGAGAAGTCAAAGACAGTGCTTCTATAGTAATTGCCAGGCGCTGAGACGAATGCCGCCAAGATCTAGCGTCTATGACTTACGGTTCAAGAATTAGCCTCAGAAACAGTGGGAAACAGTGCTTCTATACTAATTGCCAGGCGCTGAGACGAATGCCGCCAAGATCGGGCGTCTATGACTTACGGTTCAAGAATTAGCCTCAGAAACAGTGGTTCTGAACATGCTGACAATAGCTCGTCTGGGAAACATCCAGAGAAGTCCAAGATAGTGTTTTTTAGACTGGCTGCCACGAGCTGAAACGAATGCAGCCAAGAGCGAGCGTCTGTGACTTACGGTTCAAGAGTTATTCACAGAAACATGGTTCTGAACTTTGCTGCCAGCCGCGAAAGCGAAAATAACCAAGATCGGGCGTCTAGGATTTACTTGTCAATAGCTCGCCTGGGAAACATCCAGAGAAGTCAAAGACAGTGCTTCTATACTAATTGCCAGGCGCTGAGACGAATGCCGCCAAGATCTAGCGTCTATGACTTACGGTTCAAGAATTAGCCTCAGAAACAGTGGGAAACAGTGCTTCTATACTAATTGCCAGGCGCTGAGACGAATGCCGCCAAGATCGAGCGTCTATGACTTACGGTTCAAGAATTAGCCTCAGAAACAGTGGTTCTGAACATGCTGCCAATAGCTCGCCTGGGAAACATCCAGAGAAGTCCAAGATAGTGTTTTTCAGACTGGCTGCCACGAGCTGAAACGAATGCAGCCAAGAGCGAGCGTCTGTGACTTACGGTTCAAGAGTTATTCACAGAAACATGGTTCTGAACTTTGCTGCCAGCCGCGAAAGCGAAAATAACCAAGATCGAGCGTCTAGGATTTACTTGTCAATAGCTCGCCTGGGAAACATCCAGAGAAGTCAAAGACAGTGCTTCTATACTAATTGCCAGGCGCTGAGACGAATGCCGCCAAGATCTAGCGTCTATGACTTACGGTTCAAGAATTAGCCTCAGAAACAGTGGGAAACAGTGCTTCTATACTAATTGCCAGGCGCTGAGACGAATGCCGCCAAGATCGAGCGTCTATGACTTACGGTTCAAGAATTAGCCTCAGAAACAGTGGTTCTGAACATGCTGCCAATAGCTCGCCTGGGAAACATCCAGAGAGGTCCAAGATTGTGTTTTTTAGACTGGCTGCCACGAGCTGAAACGAATGCAGCCAAGAGCGAGCGTCTGTGACTTACGGTTCAAGAGTTATTCACAGAAACATGGTTCTGAACTTTGCTGCCAGCCGCGAAAGCGAAAATAACCAAGATCGAGCGTCTAGGATTTACTTGTCAATAGCTCGCCTGGGAAACATCCAGAGAAGTCAAAGACAGTGCTTCTATACTAATTGCCAGGCGCTGAGACGAATGCCGCCAAGATCGAGCGTCTAAGACTTACGGTTCAAGAATTAGCCTCAGAAACAGTGGTTCTGAACATGCTGCCAATAGCTCGCCTGGGAAACATCCAGAGAAGTCCAAGATAGTGTTTTTTAGACTGGCTGCCACGAGCTGAAACGAATGCAGCCAAGAGCGAGCGTCTGTGACTTACGGTTCAAGAGTTATTCACAGAAACATGGTTCTGAACTTTGCTGCCAGCCGCGAAAGCGAAAATAACCAAGATCGAGCGTCTAGGATTTACTTGTCAATAGCTCGCCTGGGAAACATCCAGAGAAGTCAAAGACAGTGCTTCTATACTAATTGCCAGGCGCTGAGACGAATGCCGCCAAGATCGAGCGTCTATGACTTACGGTTCAAGAATTAGCCTCAGAAACAGTGGTTCTGAACATGCTGCCAATAGCTCGCCTGGGAAACATCCAGAGAAGTCCAAGATAGTGTTTTTTAGACTGGCTGCCACGAGCTGAAACGAATGCAGCCAAGAGCGAGCGTCTGTGACTTACTGTTCAAGAGTTATTCACAGAAACATGGTTCTGAACTTTGCTGCCAGCCGCGAAAGCGAATATAACCAAGATCGAGCGTCTAGGATTTACTTGTCAATAGCTCGCCTGGGAAACATCCAGAGAAGTCAAAGACAGTGCTTCTATACTAATTGCAAGGCGCTGAGACGAATGCCGCCAAGATCTAGCGTCTATGACTTACGGTTCAAGAATTAGCCTCAGAAACAGTGGGAAACAGTGCTTCTATACTAATTGCCAGGCGCTGAGACGAATGCCGCCAAGATCGAGCGTCTATGACTTACGGTTCAAGAATTAGCCTCAGAAACAGTGGTTCTGAACATGCTGCCAATAGCTCGCCTGGGAAACATCCAGAGAAGTCCAAGATATTGTTTTTTAGACTGGCTGCCACGAGCTGAAACGAATGCAGCCAAGAGCGAGCGTCTGTGACTTACGGTTCAAGAGTTATTCACAGAAACATGGTTCTGAACTTTGCTGCCAGACGCGAAAGCGAAAATAACCAAGATCGAGCGTCTAGGATTTACTTGTCAATAGCTCGCCTGGGAAACATCCAGAGAAGTCAAAGACAGTGCTTCTATACTAATTGCCAGGCGCTGAGACGAATGCCGCCAAGATCTAGCGTCTATGACTTACGGTTCAAGAATTAGCCTCAGAAACAGTGGGAAACAGTGCTTCTATACTAATTGCCAGGCGTTGAGACGAATGCCGCCAAGTGCGAGCGTCTATGACTTACGGTTCAAGAATTAGCCTCAGAAACAGTGGTTCTGAACATGCTGCCAATAGCTCGCCTGGGAAACATCCAGAGAAGTCCAAGATAGTGTTTTTTAGACTGGCTGCCACGAGCTGAAACGAATGCAGCCAAGAGCGAGCGTCTGTGACTTACGGTTCAAGAGTTATTCACAGAAACATGGTTCTGAACTTTGCTGCCAGCCGCGAAAGCGAAAATAACCAAGATCGAGCGTCTAGGATTTACTTGTCAATAGCTCGCCTGGGAAACATCCAGAGAAGTCAAAGACAGTGCTTCTATACTAATTGCCAGGCGCTGAGACGAATGCCGCCAAGATCTAGCGTCTATGACTTACGGTTCAAGAATTAGCCTCAGAAACAGTGGGAAACAGTGCTTCTATACTAATTGCCAGGCGCTGAGACGAATGCCGCCAAGTGCGAGCGTCTATGACTTACGGTTCAAGAATTAGCCTCAGAAACAGTGGTTCTGAACATGCTGCCAATAGCTCGCCTGGGAAACATCCAGAGAAGTCCAAGATTGTGTTTTTTAGACTGGCTCCCACGAGCTGAAACGAATGCAGCCAAGAGCGAGCGTCTGTGACTTACGGTTCAAGAGTTATTCACAGAAACATGGTTCTGAACTTTGCTGCCAGCCGCGAGAGCGAAAATAACCAAGACCGAGCGTCTAGGATTTACTTGTCAATAGCTCGCCTGGGAAACATCCAGAGAAGTCAAAGACAGTGCTTCTATACTAATTGCCAGGCGCTGAGACGAATGCCGCCAAGATCGAGCGTCTATGACTTACGGTTCAAGAATTAGCCTCAGAAACAGTGGTTCTGAACATGCTGCCAATAGCTCGCCTGGGAAACATCCAGAGAAGTCCAAGATAGTGTTTTTTAGACTGGCTGCCACGAGCTGAAACGAATGCAGCCAAGAGCGAGCGTCTGTGACTTACTGTTCAAGAGTTATTCACAGAAACATGGTTCTGAACTTTGCTGCCAGCCGCGAAAGCGAATATAACCAAGATCGAGCGTCTAGGATTTACTTGTCAATAGCTCGCCTGGGAAACATCCAGAGAAGTCAAAGACAGTGCTTCTATACTAATTGCAAGGCGCTGAGACGAATGCCGCCAAGATCTAGCGTCTATGACTTACGGTTCAAGAATTAGCCTCAGAAACAGTGGGAAACAGTGCTTCTATACTAATTGCCAGGCGCTGAGACGAATGCCACCAAGATCGAGCGTCTATGACTTACGGTTCAAGAATTAGCCTCAGAAACAGTGGTTCTGAACATGCTGCCAATAGCTCGTCTGGGAAACATCCAGAGAAGTCCAAGATAGTGTTTTTTAGACTGGCTGCCACGAGCTGAAACGAATGCAGCCAAGAGCGAGCGTCTGTGACTTACGGTTCAAGAGTTATTCACAGAAACATGGTTCTGAACTTTGCTGCCAGCCGCGAAAGCGAAAATAACCAAGATCGAGCGTCTAGGATTTACTTGTCAATAGCTCGCCTGGGAAACATCCAGAGAAGTCAAAGACAGTGCTTCTATACTAATTGCCAGGCGCTGAGACGAATGCCGCCAAGATCTAGCGTCTATGACTTACGGTTCAAGAATTAGCCTCAGAAACAGTGGGAAACAGTGCTTCTATACTAATTGCCAGGCGCTGAGACGAATGCCGCCAAGATCGAGCGTCTATGACTTACGGTTCAAGAATTAGCCTCAGAAACAGTGGTTCTGAACATGCTGCCAATAGCTCGCCTGGGAAACATCCAGAGAAGTCCAAGATAGTGTTTTTTAGACTGGCTGCCACGAGCTGAAACGAATGCAGCCAAGAGCGAGCGTCTGTGACTTACGGTTCAAGAGTTATTCACAGAAACATGGTTCTGAACTTTGCTGCCAGACGCGAAAGCGAAAATAACCAAGATCGAGCGTCTAGGATTTACTTGTCAATAGCTCGCCTGGGAAACATCCAGAGAAGTCAAAGACAGTGCTTCTATACTAATTGCCAGGCGCTGAGACGAATGCCGCCAAGATCTAGCGTCTATGACTTACGGTTCAAGAATTAGCCTCAGAAACAGTGGGAAACAGTGCTTCTATACTAATTGCCAGGCGTTGAGACGAATGCCGCCAAGTGCGAGCGTCTATGACTTACGGTTCAAGAATTAGCCTCAGAAACAGTGGTTCTGAACATGCTGCCAATAGCTCGCCTGGGAAACATCCAGAGAAGTCCAAGATAGTGTTTTTTAGACTGGCTGCCACGAGCTGAAACGAATGCAGCCAAGAGCGAGCGTCTGTGACTTACGGTTCAAGAGTTATTCACAGAAACATGGTTCTGAACTTTGCTGCCAGCCGCGAAAGCGAAAATAACCAAGATCGAGCGTCTAGGATTTACTTGTCAATAGCTCGCCTGGGAAACATCCAGAGAAGTCAAAGACAGTGCTTCTATACTAATTGCCAGGCGCTGAGACGAATGCCGCCAAGATCTAGCGTCTATGACTTACGGTTCAAGAATTAGCCTCAGAAACAGTGGGAAACATTGCTTCTATACTAATTGCCAGGCGCTGAGACGAATGCCGCCAAGATCGAGCGTCTATGACTTACGGTTCAAGAATTAGCCTCAGAAACAGTGGTTCTGAACATGCTGCCAATAGCTCGCCTGGGAAACATCCAGAGAAGTCCAAGATTGTGTTTTTTAGACTGGCTGCCACGAGCTGAAACGAATGCAGCCAAGAGCGAGCGTCTGTGACTTACGGTTCAGGAGTTATTCACAGAAACATGGTTCTGAACTTTGCTGCCAGCCGCGAAAGCGAAAATAACCAAGATCGAGCGTCTAGGATTTACTTGTCAATAGCTCGCCTGGGAAACATCCAGAAAAGTCAAAGACAGTGCTTCTATACTAATTGCCAGGCGCTGAGACGAATGCCGCCAAGATCTAGCGTCTATGACTTACGGTTCAAGAATTAGCCTCAGAAACAGTGGTTCTGAACATGCTGCCAATAGCTCGTCTGGGAAACATCCAGAGAAGTCCAAGATAGTGTTTTTTAGACTGGCTGCCACGAGCTGAAACGAATGCAGCCAAGAGCGAGCGTCTGTGACTTACGGTTCAAGAATTAGCCTCAGAAACAGTGGGAAACAGTGCTTCTATACTAATTGCCAGGCGCTGAGACGAATGCCGCCAAGATCGGGCGTCTATGACTTACGGTTCAAGAATTAGCCTCAGAAACAGTGGTTCTGAACATGCTGCCAATAGCTCGTCTGGGAAACATCCAGAGAAGTCCAAGATAGTGTTTTTTAGACTGGCTGCCACGAGCTGAAACGAATGCAGCCAAGAGCGAGCGTCTGTGACTTACGGTTCAAGAGTTATTCACAGAAACATGGTTCTGAACTTTGCTGCCAGCCGCGAAAGCGAAAATAACCAAGATCGAGCGTCTAGGATTTACTTGTCAATAGCTCGCCTGGGAAACATCCAGAGAAGTCAAAGACAGTGCTTCTATACTAATTGCCAGGCGCTGAGACGAATGCCGCCAAGATCTAGCGTCTATGACTTACGGTTCAAGAATTAGCCTCAGAAACAGTGGGAAACAGTGCTTCTATACTAATTGCCAGGCGCTGAGACGAATGACGCCAAGATCGGGCGTCTATGACTTACGGTTCAAGAATTAGCCTCAGAAACAGTGGTTCTGAACATGCTGCCAATAGCTCGCCTGGGAAACATCCAGAGAAGTCCAAGATTGTGTTTTTTAGACTGGCTGCCACGAGCTGAAACGAATGCAGCCAAGAGCGAGCGTCTGTGACTTACGGTTCAAGAGTTATTCACAGAAACATGGTTCTGAACTTTGCTGCCAGCCGCGAAAGCGAAAATAACCAAGATCGAGCGTCTAGGATTTACTTGTCAATAGCTCGCCTGGGAAACATCCAGAAAAGTCAAAGACAGTGCTTCCATACTAATTGCCAGGCGCTGAGACGAATGCCGCCAAGATCTAGCGTCTATGACTTACGGTTCAAGAATTAGCCTCAGAAACAGTGGGAAACAGTGCTTCTATACTAATTGCCAGGCGCTGAGACGAATGCCGCCAAGATCGAGCGTCTATGACTTACGGTTCAAGAATTAGCCTCAGAAACAGTGGTTCTGAACATGCTGCCAATAGCTCGCCTGGGAAACATCCAGAGAAGTCCAAGATAGTGTTTTTTAGACTGGCTGCCACGAGCTGAAACGAATGCAGCCAAGAGCGAGCGCCTGTGACTTACGGTTCAAGAGTTATTCACAGAAAGATGGTTCTGAACTTTGCTGCCAGCCGCGAAAGCGAAAATAACCAAGATCGAGCGTCTAGGATTTACTTGTCAATAGCTCGCCTGGGAAACATCCAGAGAAGTCAAAGACAGTGCTTCTATACTAATTGCCAGGCGCTGAGACGAATGCCGCCAAGATCTAGCGTCTATGACTTACGGTTCAAGAATTAGCCTCAGAAACAGTGGGAAACAGTGCTTCTATACTAATTGCCAGGCGCTGAGACGAATGCCACCAAGATCGAGCGTCTATGACTTACGGTTCAAGAATTAGCCTCAGAAACAGTGGTTCTGAACATGCTGCCAATAGCTCGTCTGGGAAACATCCAGAGAAGTCCAAGATAGTGTTTTTTAGACTGGCTGCCACGAGCTTAAACGAATGCAGCCAAGAGCGAGCGTCTGTGACTTACGGTTCAAGAGTTATTCACAGAAACATGGTTCTGAACTTTGCTGCCAGCCGCGAAAGCGAAAATAACCAAGATCGAGCGTCTAGGATTTACTTGTCAATAGCTCGCCTGGGAAACATCCAGAGAAGTCAAAGACAGTGCTTCTATACTAATTGCCAGGCGCTGAGACGAATGCCGCCAAGATCTAGCGTCTATGACTTACGGTTCAAGAATTAGCCTCAGAAACAGTGGGAAACAGTGCTTCTATACTAATTGCCAGGCGCTGAGACGAATGCCGCCAAGATCGAGCGTCTATGACTTACGGTTCAAGAATTAGCCTCAGAAACAGTGGTTCTGAACATGCTGCCAATAGCTCGCCTGGGAAACATCCAGAGAAGTCCAAGATAGTGTTTTTTAGACTGGCTGCCACGAGCTGAAACGAATGCAGCCAAGAGCGAGCGTCTGTGACTTACGGTTCAAGAGTTATTCACAGAAACATGGTTCTGAACTTTGCTGCCAGCCGCGAAAGCGAAAATAACCAAGATCGAGCGTCTAGGATTTACTTGTCAATAGCTCGCCTGGGAAACATCCAGAGAAGTCAAAGACAGTGCTTCTATACTAATTGCCAGGCGCTGAGACGAATGCCGCCAAGATCTAGCGTCTATGACTTACGGTTCAAGAATTAGCCTCAGAAACAGTGGGAAACAGTGCTTCTATACTAATTGCCAGGCGCTGAGACGAATGCCGCCAAGATCGGGCGTCTATGACTTACGGTTCAAGAATTAGCCTCAGAAACAGTGGTTCTGAACATGCTGCCAATAGCTCGTCTGGGAAACATCCAGAGAAGTCCAAGATAGTGTTTTTTAGACTGGCTGCCACGAGCTGAAACGAATGCAGCCAAGAGCGAGCGTCTGTGACTTACGGTTCAAGAGTTATTCACAGAAACATGGTTCTGAACTTTGCTGCCAGCCGCGAAAGCGAAAATAACCAATATCGGGCGTCTAGGATTTACTTGTCAATAGCTCGCCTGGGAAACATCCAGAGAAGTCAAAGACAGTGCTTCTATACTAATTGCCAGGCGCTGAGACGAATGCCGCCAAGATCGAGCGTCTATGACTTACGGTTCAAGAATTAGCCTCAGAAACAGTGGTTCTGAACATGCTGCCAATAGCTCGCCTGGGAAACATCCAGAGAAGTCCAAGATTGTGTTTTTTAGACTGGCTGCCATGAGCTGAAACGAATGCAGCCAAGAGCGAGCGTCTGTGACTTACGGTTCAAGAGTTACTCACAGAAACATGGTTCTGAACTTTGCTGCCAGCCGCGAAAGCGAAAATAACCAAGATCGAGCGTATAGGATTTACTTGTCAATAGCTCGCCTGGGAAACATCCAGAGAAGTCAAAGACAGTGCTTCTATACTAATTGCCAGGCGCTGAGACGAATGCCGCCAAGATCGAGCGTCTATGACTTACGGTTCAAGAATTAGCCTCAGAAACAGTGGTTCTGAACATGCTGCCAATAGCTCGCCTGGGAAACATCCAGAGAAGTCCAAGATTGTGTTTTTTAGACTGGCTGCCATGAGCTGAAACGAATGCAGCCAAGAGCGAGCGTCTGTGACTTACGGTTCAAGAGTTATTCACAGAAACATGGTTCTGAACTTTGCTGCCAGCCGCGAAAGCGAAAATAACCAAGATCGAGCGTCTAGGATTTACTTGTCAATAGCTCGCCTGGGAAACATCCAGAGAAGTCAAAGACAGTGCTTCTATACTAATTGCCAGGCGCTGAGACGAATGCCGCCAAGATCTAGCGTCTATGACTTACGGTTCAAGAATTAGCCTCAGAAACAGTGGAAACCAGTGCTTCTATACTAATTGCCAGGCGCTGAGACGAATGCCGCCAAGATCGGGCGTCTATGACTTACGGTTCAAGAATTAGCCTCAGAAACAGTGGTTCTGAACATGCTGCCAATAGCTCGGCTGGGAAACATCCAGAGAAGTCCAAGATTGTGTTTTTTAGACTGGCTGCCACGAGCTGAAACGAATGCAGCCAAGAGCGAGCGTCTGTGACTTACGGTTCAAGAGTTATTCACAGAAACATGGTTCTGAACTTTGCTGCCAGCCGCGAAAGCGAAAATAACCAAGATCGAGCGTCTAGGATTTACTTGTCAATAGCTCGCCTGGGAAACATCCAGAGAAGTCAAAGACAGTGCTTCTATACTAATTGCCAGGCGCTGAGACGAATGCCGCCAAGATCTAGCGTCTATGACTTACGGTTCAAGAATTAGCCTCAGAAACAGTAGGAAACAGTGCTTCTATACTAATTGCCAGGCGCTGAGACGAATGCCGCCAAGATCGAGCGTCTATGACTTACGGTTCAAGAATTAGCCTCAGAAACAGTGGTTCTGAACATGCTGCCAATAGCTCGCCTGGGAAACATCCAGAGAAGTCCAAGATAGTGTTTTTTAGACTGGCTGCCACGAGCTGAAACGAATGCAGCCAAGAGCGAGCGTCTGTGACTTACGGTTCAAGAGTTATTCACAGAAACATGGTTCTGAACTTTGCTGCCAGCCGCGAAAGCGAAAATAACCAATATCGGGCGTCTAGGATTTACTTGTCAATAGCTCGCCTGGGAAACATCCAGAGAAGTCAAAGACAGTGCTTCTATACTAACTGCCAGGCGCTGAGACGAATGCCGCCAAGATCGAGCGTCTATGACTTACGGTTCAAGAATTAGCCTCAGAAACAGTTGTTCTGAACATGCTGCCAATAGCTCGCCTGGGAAACATCCAGAGAAGTCCAAGATTGTGTTTTTTAGACTGGCTGCCATGAGCTGAAACGAATGCAGCCAAGAGCGAGCGTCTGTGACTTACGGTTCAAGAGTTATTCACAGAAACATGGTTCTGAACTTTGCTGCCAGCCGCGAAAGCGAAAATAACCAAGATCGAGCGTCTAGGATTTACTTGTCAATAGCTCGCCTGGGAAACATCCAGAGAAGTCAAAGACAGTGCTTCTATACTAATTGCCAGGCGCTGAGACGAATGCCGCCAAGATCTAGCGTCTATGACTTACGGTTCAAGAATTAGCCTCAGAAACAGTGGGAAACAGTGCTTCTATACTAATTGCCAGGCGCTGAGACGAATGCCGCCAAGATCGGGCGTCTATGACTTACGGTTCAAGAATTAGCCTCAGAAACAGTGGTTCTGAACATGCTGCCAATAGCTCGTCTGGGAAACATCCAGAGAAGTCCAAGATTGTGTTTTTTAGACTGGCTGCCACGAGCTGAAACGAATGCAGCCAAGAGCGAGCGTCTGTGACTTACGGTTCAAGAGTTATTCACAGAAACATGGTTCTGAACTTTGCTGCCAGCCGCGAAAGCGAAAATAACCAAGATCGAGCATCTAGGATTTACTTGTCAATAGCTCGCCTGGGAAACATCCAGAGAAGTCAAAGACAGTGCTTCTATACTAATTGCCAGGCGCTGAGACGAATGCCGCCAAGATCTAGCGTCTATGACTTACGGTTCAAGAATTAGCCTCAGAAACAGTAGGAAACAGTGCTTCTATACTAATTGCCAGGCGCTGAGACGAATGCCGCCAAGATCGAGCGTCTATGACTTACGGTTCAAGAATTAGCCTCAGAAACAGTGGTTCTGAACATGCTGCCAATAGCTCGTCTGGGAAACATCCAGAGAAGTCCAAGATAGTGTTTTTTAGACTGGCTGCCACGAGCTGAAACGAATGCAGCCAAGAGCGAGCGTCTGTGACTTACGGTTCAAGAGTTATTCACAGAAACATGGTTCTGAACTTTGCTGCCAGCCGCGAAAGCGAAAATAACCAAGATCGAGCGTCTAGGATTTACTTGTCAATAGCTCGCCTGGGAAACATCCAGAGAAGTCAAAGACAGTGCTTCTATACTAATTGCCAGGCGCTGAGACGAATGCCGCCAAGATCTAGCGTCTATGCCTTACGGTTCAAGAATTAGCCTCAGAAACAGTGGGAAACAGTGCTTCTATACTAATTGCCAGGCGCTGAGACGAATGCCGCCAAGATCGGGCGTCTATGACTTACGGTTCAAGAATTAGCCTCAGAAACAGTGGTTCTGAACATGCTGCCAATAGCTCGTCTGGGAAACATCCAGAGAAGTCCAAGATAGTGTTTTTTAGACTGGCTGCCACGAGCTGAAACGAATGCAGCCAAGAGCGAGCGTCTGTGACTTACGGTTCAAGAGTTATTCACAGAAACATGGTTCTGAACTTTGCTGCCAGCCGCGAAAGCGAAAATAACCAAGATCGAGCGTCTAGGATTTACTTGTCAATAGCTCGCCTGGGAAACATCCAGAGAAGTCAAAGACAGTGCTTCTATACTAATTGCCAGGCGCTGAGACGAATGCCGCCAAGATCTAGCGTCTATGACTTACGGTTCAAGAATTAGCCTCAGAAACAGTGGGAAACAGTGCTTCTATACTAATTGCCAGGCGCTGAGACGAATGCCGCCAAGATCGAGCGTCTATGACTTACGGTTCAAGAATTAACCTCAGAAACAGTGGTTCTGAACATGCTGCCAATAGCTCGCCTGGGAAACATCCAGAGAAGTCCAAGATAGTGTTTTTTAGACTGGCTGCCACGAGCTGAAACGAATGCAGCCAAGAGCGAGCGTCTGTGACTTACGGTTCAAGAGTTATTCACAGAAACATGGTTCTGAACTTTGCTGCCAGCCGCGAAAGCGAAAATAACCAAGATCGAGCGTCTAGGATTTACTTGTCAATAGCTCGCCTGGGAAACATCCAGAGAAGTCAAAGACAGTGCTTCTATACTAATTGCCAGGCGCTGAGACGAATGCCGCCAAGATCTAGCGTCTATGACTTACGGTTCAAGAATTAGCCTCAGAAACAGTGGGAAACAGTGCTTCTATACTAATTGCCAGGCGCTGAGACGAATGCCGCCAAGATCGAGCGTCTATGACTTACGGTTCAAGAATTAGCCTCAGAAACAGTGGTTCTGAACATGCTGCCAATAGCACGTCTGGGAAACATCCAGAGAAGTCCAAGATAGTGTTTTTTAGACTGGCTGCCACGAGCTGAAACGAATGCAGCCAAGAGCGAGCGTCTGTGACTTACGGTTCAAGAGTTATTCACAGAAACATGGTTCTGAACTTTGCTGCCAGCCGCGAAAGCGAAAATAACCAAGATCGAGCATCTAGGATTTACTTGTCAATAGCTCGCCTGGGAAACATCCAGAGAAGTCAAAGACAGTGCTTCTATACTAATTGCCAGGCGCTGAGACGAATGCCGCCAAGATCGGGCGTCTATGACTTACGGTTCAAGAATTAGCCTCAGAAACAGTGGTTCTGAACATGCTGCCAATAGCTCGTCTGGGAAACATCCAGAGAAGTCCAAGATTGTGTTTTTTAGACTGGCTGCCACGAGCTGAAACGAATGCAGCCAAGAGCGAGCGTCTGTGACTTACGGTTCAAGAGTTATTCACAGAAACATGGTTCTGAACTTTGCTGCCAGCCGCGAAAGCGAAAATAACCAAGATCGAGCATCTAGGATTTACTTGTCAATAGCTCGCCTGGGAAACATCCAGAGAAGTCAAAGACAGTGCTTCTATACTAATTGCCAGGCGCTGAGACGAATGCCGCCAAGATCTAGCGTCTATGACTTACGGTTCAAGAATTAGCCTCAGAAACAGTAGGAAACAGTGCTTCTATACTAATTGCCAGGCGCTGAGACGAATGCCGCCAAGATCGAGCGTCTATGACTTACGGTTCAAGAATTAGCCTCAGAAACAGTGGTTCTGAACATGCTGCCAATAGCTCGTCTGGGAAACATCCAGAGAAGTCCAAGATAGTGTTTTTTAGACTGGCTGCCACGAGCTGAAACGAATGCAGCCAAGAGCGAGCGTCTGTGACTTACGGTTCAAGAGTTATTCACAGAAACATGGTTCTGAACTTTGCTGCCAGCCGCGAAAGCGAAAATAACCAAGATCGAGCGTCTAGGATTTTCTTGTCAATAGCTCGCCTGGGAAACATCCAGAGAAGTCAAAGACAGTGCTTCTATACTAATTGCCAGGCGCTGAGACGAATGCCGCCAAGATCTAGCGTCTATGACTTACGGTTCAAGAATTAGCCTCAGAAACAGTGGGAAACAGTGCTTCTATACTAATTGCCAGGCGCTGAGACGAATGCCGCCAAGATCGGGCGTCTATGACTTACGGTTCAAGAATTAGCCTCAGAAACAGTGGTTCTGAACATGCTGCCAATAGCTCGTCTGGGAAACATCCAGAGAAGTCCAAGATAGTGTTTTTTTAGACTGGCTGCCACGAGCTGAAACGAATGCAGCCAAGAGCGAGCGTCTGTGACTTACGGTTCAAGAGTTATTCACAGAAACATGGTTCTGAACTTTGCTGCCAGCCGCGAAAGCGAAAATAACCAAGATCGGGCGTCTAGGATTTACTTGTCAATAGCTCGCCTGGGAAACATCCAGAGAAGTCAAAGACAGTGCTTCTATACTAATTGCCAGGCGCTGAGACGAATGCCGCCAAGATCGAGCGTCTATGACTTACGGTTCAAGAATTAGCCTCAGAAACAGTGGTTCTGAACATGCTGCCAATAGCTCGCCTGGGAAACATCCAGAGAAGTCCAAGATTGTGTTTTTTAGACTGGCTGCCATGAGCTGAAACGAATGCAGCCAAGAGCGAGCGTCTGTGACTTACGGTTCAAGAGTTATTCACAGAAACATGGTTCTGAACTTTGCTGCCAGCCGCGAAAGCGAAAATAACCAAGATCGAGCGTCTAGGATTTACTTGTCAATAGCTCGCCTGGGAAACATCCAGAGTAGTCAAAGACAGTGCTTCTATACTAATTGCCAGGCGCTGAGACGAATGCCGCCAAGATCTAGCGTCTATGACTTACGGTTCAAGAATTAGCCTCAGAAACAGTGGGAAACAGTGCTTCTATACTAATTGCCAGGCGCTGAGACGAATGCCGCCAAGATCGGGCGTCTATGACTTACGGTTCAAGAATTAGCCTCAGAAACAGTGGTTCTGAACATGCTGCCAATAGCTCGCCTGGGAAACATCCAGAGAAGTCCAAGATTGTGTTTTTTAGACTGGCTGCCACGAGCTGAAACGAATGCAGCCAAGAGCGAGCGTCTGTGACTTACGGTTCAAGAGTTATTCACAGAAACATGGTTCTGAACTTTGCTGCCAGCCGCGAAAGCGAAAATAACCAAGATCGAGCGTCTAGGATTTACTTGTCAATAGCTCGCCTGGGAAACATCCAGAGAAGTCAAAGACAGTGCTTCTATACTAATTGCCAGGCGCTGAGACGAATGCCGCCAAGATCTAGCGTCTATGACTTACGGTTCAAGAATTAGCCTCAGAAACAGTGGGAAACAGTGCTTCTATACTAATTGCCAGGCGCTGAGACGAATGCCGCCAAGATCGAGCGTCTATGACTTACGGTTCAAGAATTAGCCTCAGAAACAGTGGTTCTGAACATGCTGCCAATAGCTCGCCTGGGAAACATCCAGAGAAGTCCAAGATAGTGTTTTTTAGACTGGCTGCCACGAGCTGAAACGAATGCAGCCAAGAGCGAGCGTCTGTGACTTACGGTTCAAGAGTTATTCACAGAAACATGGTTCTGAACTTTGCTGCCAGCCGCGAAAGCGAAAATAATCAAGATCGAGCGTCTAGGATTTACTTGTCAATAGCTCGCCTGGGAAACATCCAGAGAAGTCAAAGACAGTGCTTCTATACTAATTGCCAGGCGCTGAGACGAATGCCGCCAAGATCTAGCGTCTATGACTTACGGTTCAAGAATTAGCCTCAGAAACAGTGGGAAACAGTGCTTCTATACTAATTGCCAGGCGCTGAGACGAATGCCGCCATGATCGAGCGTCTATGACTTACGGTTCAAGAATTAGCCTCAGAAACAGTGGTTCTGAACATGCTGCCAATAGCTCGACTGGGAAACATCCAGAGAAGTCCAAGATAGTGTTTTTTAGACTGGCTGCCACGAGCTGAAACGAATGCAGCCAAGAGCGAGCGTCTGTGACTTACGGTTCAAGAGTTATTCACAGAAACATGGTTCTGAACTTTGCTGCCAGCCGCGAAAGCGAAAATAACCAAGATCGAGCGTCTAGGATTTACTTGTCAATAGCTCGCCTGGGAAACATCCAGAGAAGTCAAAGACAGTGCTTCTATACTAATTGCCAGGCGCTGAGACGAATGCCGCCAAGATCTAGCGTCTATGACTTACGGTTCAAGAATTAGCCTCAGAAACAGTGGGAAACAGTGCTTCTATACTAATTGCCAGGCGCTGAGACGAATGCCGCCAAGATCGAGCGTCTATGACTTACGGTTCAAGAATTAACCTCAGAAACAGTGGTTCTGAACATGCTGCCAATAGCTCGCCTGGGAAACATCCAGAGAAGTCCAAGATAGTGTTTTTTAGACTGGCTGCCACGAGCTGAAACGAATGCAGCCAAGAGCGAGCGTCTGTGACTTACGGTTCAAGAGTTATTCACAGAAACATGGTTCTGAACTTTGCTGCCAGCCGCGAAAGCGAAAATAACCAAGATCGAGCGTCTAGGATTTACTTGTCAATAGCTCGCCTGGGAAACATCCAGAGAAGTCAAAGACAGTGCTTCTATACTAATTGCCAGGCGCTGAGACGAATGCCGCCAAGATCTAGCGTCTATGACTTACGGTTCAAGAATTAGCCTCAGAAACAGTGGGAAACAGTGCTTCTATACTAATTGCCAGGCGCTGAGACGAATGCCGCCAAGATCGAGCGTCTATGACTTACGGTTCAAGAATTAGCCTCAGAAACAGTGGTTCTGAACATGCTGCCAATAGCACGTCTGGGAAACATCCAGAGAAGTCCAAGATAGTGTTTTTTAGACTGGCTGCCACGAGCTGAAACGAATGCAGCCAAGAGCGAGCGTCTGTGACTTACGGTTCAAGAGTTATTCACAGAAACATGGTTCTGAACTTTGCTGCCAGCCGCGAAAGCGAAAATAACCAAGATCGGGCGTCTAGGATTTACTTGTCAATAGCTCGCCTGGGAAACATCCAGAGAAGTCAAAGACAGTGCTTCTATACTAATTGCCAGGCGCTGAGACGAATGCCGCCAAGATCGAGCGTCTATGACTTACGGTTCAAGAATTAGCCTCAGAAACAGTGGTTCTGAACATGCTGCCAATAGCTCGCCTGGGAAACATCCAGAGAAGTCCAAGATTGTGTTTTTTAGACTGGCTGCCATGAGCTGAAACGAATGCAGCCAAGAGCGAGCGTCTGTGACTTACGGTTCAAGAGTTATTCACAGAAACATGGTTCTGAACTTTGCTGCCAGCCGCGAAAGCGAAAATAACCAAGATCGAGCGTCTAGGATTTACTTGTCAATAGCTCGCCTGGGAAACATCCAGAGAAGTCAAAGACAGTGCTTCTATACTAATTGCCAGGCGCTGAGACGAATGCCGCCAAGATCTAGCGTCTATGACTTACGGTTCAAGAATTAGCCTCAGAAACAGTGGGAAACAGTGCTTCTATACTAATTGCCAGGCGCTGAAACGAATGCCGCCAAGATCGGGCGTCTATGACTTACGGTTCAAGAATTAGCCTCAGAAACAGTGGTTCTGAACATGCTGCCAATAGCTCGCCTGGGAAACATCCAGAGAAGTCCAAGATTGTGTTTTTTAGACTGGCTGCCACGAGCTGAAACGAATGCAGCCAAGAGCGAGCGTCTGTGACTTACGGTTCAAGAGTTATTCACAGAAACATGGTTCTGAACTTTGCTGCCAGCCGCGAAAGCGAAAATAACCAAGATCGGGCGTCTAGGATTTACTTGTCAATAGCTCGCCTGGGAAACATCCAGAGAAGTCAAAGACAGTGCTTCCATACTAATTGCCAGGCGCTGAGACGAATGCCGCCAAGATCGAGCGTCTATGACTTACGGTTCAAGAATTAGCCTCAGAAACAGTGGTTCTGAACATGCTGCCAATAGCTCGCCTGGGAAACATCCAGAGAAGTCCAAGATTGTGTTTTTTAGACTGGCTGCCATGAGCTTAAACGAATGCAGCCAAGAGCGAGCGTCTGTGACTTACGGTTCAAGAGTTATTCACAGAAACATGGTTCTGAACTTTGCTGCCAGCCGCGAAAGCGAAAATAACCAAGATCGAGCGTCTAGGATTTACTTGTCAATAGCTCGCCTGGGAAACATCCAGAGAAGTCAAAGACAGTGCTTCTATACTAATTGCCAGGCGCTGAGACGAATGCCGCCAAGATCTAGCGTCTATGACTTACGGTTCAAGAATTAGCCTCAGAAACAGTGGGAAACAGTGCTTCTATACTAATTGCCAGGCGCTGAGACGAATGCCGCCAAGATCGGGCGTCTATGAATTACGGTTCAAGAATTAGCCTCAGAAACAGTGGTTCTGAACATGCTGCCAATAGCTCGCCTGGGAAACATCCAGAGAAGTCCAAGATTGTGTTTTTTAGACTGGCTGCCACGAGCTGAAACGAATGCAGCCAAGAGCGAGCGTCTGTGACTTACGGTTCAAGAGTTATTCACAGAAACATGGTTCTGAACTTTGCTGCCAGCCGCGAAAGCGAAAATAACCAAGATCGAGCGTCTAGGATTTACTTGTCAATAGCTCGCCTGGGAAACATCCAGAGAAGTCAAGGACAGTGCTTCTATACTAATTGCCAGGCGCTGAGACGAATGCCGCCAAGATCTAGCGTCTATGACTTACGGTTCAAGAATTAGCCTCAGAAACAGTGGGAAACAGTGCTTCTATACTAATTGCCAGGCGCTGAGACGAATGCCGCCAAGATCGAGCGTCTATGACTTACGGTTCAAGAATTAGCCTCAGAAACAGTGGTTCTGAACATGCTGCCAATAGCTCGCCTGGGAAACATCCAGAGAAGTCCAAGATAGTGTTTTTTAGACTGGCTGCCACGAGCTGAAACGAATGCAGCCAAGAGCGAGCGTCTGTGACTTACGGTTCAAGAGTTATTCACAGAAAGATGGTTCTGAACTTTGCTGCCAGCCGCGAAAGCGAAAATAATCAAGATCGAGCGTCTAGGATTTACTTGTCAATAGCTCGCCTGGGAAACATCCAGAGAAGTCAAAGACAGTGCTTCTATACTAATTGCCAGGCGCTGAGACGAATGCCGCCAAGATCTAGCGTCTATGACTTACGGTTCAAGAATTAGCCTCAGAAACAGTGGGAAACAGTGCTTCTATACTAATTGCCAGGCGCTGAGACGAATGCCGCCAAGATCGAGCGTCTATGACTTACGGTTCAAGAATTAGCCTCAGAAACAGTGGTTCTGAACATGCTGCCAATAGCTCGCCTGGGAAACATCCAGAGAAGTCCAAGATAGTGTTTTTTAGACTGGCTGCCACGAGCTGAAACGAATGCAGCCAAGAGCGAGCATCTGTGACTTACGGTTCAAGAGTTATTCACAGAAACATGGTTCTGAACTTTGCTGCCAGCCGCGAAAGCGAAAATAACCAAGATCGAGCGTCTAGGATTTACTTGTCAATAGCTCGCCTGGGAAACATCCAGAGAAGTCAAAGACAGTGCTTCTATACTAATTGCCAGGCGCTGAGACGAATGCCGCCAAGATCTAGCGTCTATGACTTACGGTTCAAGAATTAGCCTCAGAAACAGTGGGAAACAGTGCTTCTATACTAATTGCCAGGCGCTGAGACGAATGCCGCCAAGATCGAGCGTCTATGACTTACGGTTCAAGAATTAGCCTCAGAAACAGTGGTTCTGAACATGCTGCCAATTGCTCGCCTGGGAAAAATCCAGAGAAGTTCAAGATAGTGTTTTTTAGACTGGCTGCCACGAGCTGAAACGAATGCAGCCAAGAGCGAGCGTCTGTGACTTACGGTTCAAGAGTTATTCACAGAAAGATGGTTCTGAACTTTGCTGCCAGCCGCGAAAGCGAAAATAACCAAGATCGAGCGTCTAGGATTTACTTGTCAATAGCTCGCCTGGGAAACATCCAGAGAAGTCAAAAGCAGTGCTTCTATACTAATTGCCAGGCGCTGAGACGAATGCCGCCAAGATCTAGTGTCTATGACTTACGGTTCAAGAATTAGCCTCAGAAACAGTGGGAAACAGTGCTTCTATACTAATTGCCAGGCGCTGAGACGAATGCCGCCAAGATCGAGCGTCTAAGACTTACGGTTCAAGAATTAGCCTCAGAAACAGTGGTTCTGAACATGCTGACAATAGCTCGTCTGGGAAACATCCAGAGAAGTCCAAGATAGTGTTTTTTAGACTGGCTGCCACGAGCTGAAACGAATGCAGCCAAGAGCGAGCGTCTGTGACTTACGGTTCAAGAGTTATTCACAGAAACATGGTTCTGAACTTTGCTGCCAGCCGCGAAAGCGAAAATAACCAAGATCGAGCGTCTAGGATTTACTTGTCAATAGCTCGCCTGGGAAACATCCAGAGAAGTCAAAGACAGTGCTTCTATACTAATTGCCAGGCGCTGAGACGAATGCCGCCAAGATCTAGCGTCTATGACTTACGGTTCAAGAATTAGCCTCGGAAACAGTGCTTCTATACTAATTGCCAGGCGCTGAGACGAATGCCGACAAGATCGAGCGACTATGACTTACGGTTCAAGAATTAGCCTCAGAAACAGTGGTTCTGAACATGCTGCCAATAGCTCGTCTGGGAAACATCCAGAGAAGTCCAAGATAGTGTTTTTTAGACTGGCTGCCACGAGCTGAAACGAATGCAGCCAAGAGCGAGCGTCTGTGACTTACGGTTCAAGAGTTATTCACAGAAACATGGTTCTGAACTTTGCTGCCAGCCGCGAAAGCGAAAATAACCAAGATCGAGCGTCTAGGATTTACTTGTCAATAGCTCGCCTGGGAAACATCCAGAGAGGTCAAAGACAGTGCTTCTATACTAATTGCCAGGCGCTGAGACGAATGCCACCACGATCTAGCGTCTAAGACTTACGGTTCAAGAATTAGCCTCAGAAACAGTGGGAAACAGTGCTTCTATACTAATTGCCAGGCGCTGAGACGAATGCCGCCAAGATCGAGCGTCTATGACTTACGGTTCAAGAATTAGCCTCGAAACAGTGTGAAACAGTGCTTCTATACTAATTGCCAGGCGCTGAGACGAATGCCGCCAAGATCGAGCGTCTATGACTTACGGTTCAAGAATTAGCCTCAGAAACAGTGGTTCTGAACATGCTGCCAATAGCTCGTCTGGGAAACATCCAGAGAAGTCCAAGATAGTGTTTTTTAGACTGGCTGCCACGAGCTGAAACGAATGCAGCCAAGAGCGAGCGTCTGTGACTTACAGTTCAAGAGTTATTCACAGAAACATGGTTCTGAACTTTGCTGCCAGCCGCGAAAGCGAAAATAACCAAGATCGAGCGTCTAGGATTTACTTGTCAATAGCTCGCCTGGGAAACATCCAGAGAAGTCAAAGACAGTGCTTCTATACTAATTGCCAGGCGCTGAGACGAATGCCGCCACGATCTAGCGTCTATGACTTACGGTTCAAGAATTAGCCTCAGAAACAGTGGGAAACAGTGCTTCTATACTAATTGCCAGGCGCTGAGACGAATGCCGCCAAGATCGAGCGTCTATGACTTACGGTTCAAGAATTAGCCTCAGAAACAGTGGTTCTGAACATGCTGCCAATAGCTCGCCTGGGAAACATCCAGAGAAGTCCAAGATAGTGTTTTTTAGACTGGCTGCCACGAGCTGAAACGAATGCAGCCAAGAGCGAGCGTCTGTGACTTACGGTTCAAGAGTTATTCACAGAAACATGGTTCTGAACTTTGCTGCCAGCCGCGAAAGCGAAAATAACCAAGATCGAGCGTCTAGGATTTACTTGTCAATAGCTCGCCTGGGAAACATCCAGAGAAGTCAAAGACAGTGCTTCTATACTAATTGCCAGGCGCTGAGACGAATGCCGCCACGATCTAGCGTCTATGACTTACGGTTCAAGAATTAGCCTCAGAAACAGTGGGAAATAGTGCTTCTATACTAATTGCCAGGCGCTGAGACGAATGCCGCCAAGATCGAGCGTCCATGACTTACGGTTCAAGAATTAGCCTCAGAAACAGTGGTTCTGAACATGCTGCCAATAGCTCGCCTGGGAAACATCCAGAGAAGTCCAAGATAGTGTTTTTTAGACTGGCTGCCACGAGCTGAAACGAATGCAGCCAAGAGCGAGCGTCTGTGACTTACGGTTCAAGAGTTATTCACAGAAACATGGTTCTGAACTTTGCTGCCAGCCGCGAAAGCGAAAATAACCAAGATCGAGCGTCTAGGATTTACTTGTCAATAGCTCGCCTGGGAAACATCCAGAGAAGTCAAAGACAGTGCTTCTATACTAATTGCCAGGCGCTGAGACGAATGCCGCCACGATCTAGCGTCTAAGACTTACGGTTCAAGAATTAGCCTCAGAAACAGTGGGAAACAGTGCTTCTATACTAATTGCCAGGCGCTGAGACGAATGCCGCCAAGATCGAGCGTCTATGACTTACGGTTCAAGAATTAGCCTCAGAAACAGTGGGAAACAGTGCTTCTATACTAATTGCCAGGCGCTGAGACGAATGCCGCCAAGATCGAGCGTCTATGACTTACGGTTCAAGAATTAGCCTCAGAAACAGTGGTTCTGAACATGCTGCCAATAGCTCGCCTGGGAAACATCCAGAGAAGTCCAAGATAGTGTTTTTTAGACTGGCTGCCACGAGCTGAAACGAATGCAGCCAAGAGCGAGCGTCTGTGACTTACGGTTCAAGAGTTATTCACAGAAACATGGTTCTGAACTTTGCTGCCAGCCGCGAAAGCGAAAATAACCAAGATCGAGCGTCTAGGATTTACTTGTCAAAAGCTCGCCTGGGAAACATCCAGAGAAGTCAAAGACAGTGCTTCTATACTAATTGCCAGGCGCTGAGACGAATGCCGCCAAGATCGAGCGTCTATGACTTACGGTTCAAGAATTAGCCTCAGAAACAGTGGTTCTGAACATGCTGCCAATAGCTCGCCTGGGAAACATCCAGAGAAGTCCAAGATAGTGTTTTGTAGACTGGCTGCCACGAGCTGAAACGAATGCAGCCAAGAGTGAGCGTCTGTGACTTACGGTTCAAGAGTTATTCACAGAAACATGGTTCTGAACTTTGCTGCCAGCCGCGAAAGCGAAAATAACCAAGTTCGAGCGTCTAGGATTTACTTGTCAATAGCTCGCCTGGGAAACATCCAGAGAAGTCAACGACAGTGCTTCTATACTAATTGCCAGGCGCTGAGACGAATGCCGCCAAGATCGAGCGTCTAAGACTTACGGTTCAAGAATTAGCCTCAGAAACAGTGGTTCTGAACATGCTGCCAATAGCTCGCCTGGGAAACATCCAGAGAAGTCCAAGAAAGTGTTTTTTAGACTGGCTGCCACGAGCTGAAACGAATGCAGCCAAGAGCGAGCGTCTGTGACTTACGGTTCAAGAGTTATTCACAGAAACATGGTTCTAAACTTTGCTGCCAGCCGCGAAAGCGAAAATAACCAAGATCGAGCGTCTAGGATTTACTTGTCAATAGCTCGCCTGGGAAACATCCAGAGAAGTCAAAGACAGTGCTTCTATACTAATTGCCAGGCGCTGAGATGAATGCCGCCACGATCTAGCGTCTATGACTTACGGTTCAAGAATTAGCCTCAGAAACAGTGGGAAACAGTGCTTCTATACTAATTGCCAGGCGCTGAGACGAATGCCGCCAAGATCGAGCGTCTATGACTTACGGTTCAAGAATTAGCCTCAGAAACAGTGGTTCTGAACATGCTGCCAATAGCTCGCCTGGGAAACATCCAGAGAAGTCCAAGATAGTGTTTTTTAGACTGGCTGCCACGAGCTGAAACGAATGCAGCCAAGAGCGAGCGTCTGTGACTTACGGTTCAAGAGTAATTCACAGAAACATGGTTCAGAACTTTGCTGCCAGCCGCGAAAGCGAAAATAACCAAGATCGAGCGTCTAGGATTTACTTGTCAATAGCTCGCCTGGGAAACATCCAGAGAAGTCAAAGACCGTGCTTCTATACTAATTGCCAGGCGTTGAGACGAATGCCGCCAAGATCTAGCGTCTATGACTTACGGTTCAAGAATTAGCCTCAGAAACAGTGGGAAATAGTGCTTCTATACTAATTGCCAGGCGCTGAGACGAATGCCGCCAAGATCGAGCGTCCATGACTTACGGTTCAAGAATTAGCCTCAGAAACAGTGGTTCTGAACATGCTGCCAATAGCTCGCCTGGGAAACATCCAGAGAAGTCCAAGATAGTGTTTTTTAGACTGGCTGCCACGAGCTGAAACGAATGCAGCCAAGAGCGAGCGTCTGTGACTTACGGTTCAAGAGTTATTCACAGAAACATGGTTCTGAACTTTGCTGCCAGCCGCGAAAGCGAAAATAACCAAGATCGAGCGTCTAGGATTTACTTGTCAATAGCTCGCCTGGGAAACATCCAGAGAAGTCAAAGACAGTGCTTCTATACTAATTGCCAGGCGCTGAGACGAATGCCGCCACGATCTAGCGTCTAAGACTTACGGTTCAAGAATTAGCCTCAGAAACAGTGGGAAACAGTGCTTCTATACTAATTGCCAGGCGCTGAGACGAATGCCGCCAAGATCGAGCGTCTATGACTTACGGTTCAAGAATTAGCCTCAGAAACAGTGGGAAACAGTGCTTCTATACTAATTGCCAGGCGCTGAGACGAATGCCGCCAAGATCGAGCGTCTATGACTTACGGTTCAAGAATTAGCCTCAGAAACAGTGGTTCTGAACATGCTGCCAATAGCTCGCCTGGGAAACATCCAGAGAAGTCCAAGATAGTGTTTTTTAGACTGGCTGCCACGAGCTGAAACTAATGCAGCCAAGAGCGAGCGTCTGTGACTTACGGTTCAAGAGTTATTCACAGAAACATGGTTCTGAACTTTGCTGCCAGCCGCGAAAGCGAAAATAACCAAGTTCGAGCGTCTAGGATTTACTTGTCAAAAGCTCGCCTGGGAAACATCCAGAGAAGTCAAAGACAGTGCTTCTATACTAATTGCCAGGCGCTGAGACGAATGCCGCCAAGATCTAGCGTCTATGACTTACGGTTCAAGAATTAGCCTCAGAAACAGTGGGAAACAGTGCTTCTATACTAATTGCCAGGCGCTGAGACAAATGCCGCCAAGATCGAGCGTCTATGACTTACGGTTCAAGAATTAGCCTCAGAAACAGTGGTTCTGAACATGCTGCCAATAGCTCGCCTGGGAAACATCCAGAGAAGTCCAAGATAGTGTTTTTTAGACTGGCTGCCACGAGCTGAAACGAATGCAGCCAAGAGTGAGCGTCTGTGACTTACGGTTCAAGAGTTATTCACAGAAACATGGTTCTGAACTTTGCTGCCAGCCGCGAAAGCGAAAATAACCAAGTTCGAGCGTCTAGGATTTACTTGTCAATAGCTCGCCTGGGAAACATCCAGAGAAGTCAACGACAGTGCTTCTACACTAATTGCCAGGCGCTGAGACGAATGCCGCCAAGATCGAGCGTCTAAGACTTACGGTTCAAGAATTAGCCTCAGAAACAGTGGTTCTGAACATGCTGCCAATAGCTCGCCTGGGAAACATCCAGAGAAGTCCAAGAAAGTGTTTTTTAGACTGGCTGCCACGAGCTGAAACGAATGCAGCCAAGAGCGAGCGTCTGTGACTTACGGTTCAAGAGTTATTCACAGAAACATGGTTCTGAACTTTGCTGCCAGCCGCGAAAGCGAAAATAACCAAGATCGAGCGTCTAGGATTTACTTGTCAATAGCTCGCCTGGGAAACATCCAGAGAAGTCAAAGACAGTGCTTCTATACTAATTGCCAGGCGCTGAGACGAATGCCGCCACGATCTAGCGTCTATGACTTACGGTTCAAGAATTAGCCTCAGAAACAGTGGGAAACAGTGCTTCTATACTAATTGCCAGGCGCTGAGACGAATGCCGCCAAGAGATCGAGCGTCTATGACTTACGGTTCAAGAATTAGCCTCAGAAACAGTGGTTCTGAACATGCTGCCAATAGCTCGCCTGGGAAACATCCAGAGAAGTCCAAGATAGTGTTTTTTAGACTGGCTGCCACGAGCTGAAACAAATGCAGCCAAGAGCGAGCGTCTGTGACTTACGGTTCAAGAGTTATTCACAGAAACATGGTTCTGAACTTTGCTGCCAGCCGCGAAAGCGAAAATAACCAAGATCGAGCGTCTAGGATTTACTTGTCAATAGCTCGCCTGGGAAACATCCAGAGAAGTCAAAGACCGTGCTTCTATACTAATTGCCAGGCGCTGAGACGAATGCCGCCAAGATCTAGCGTCTATGACTTACGGTTCAAGAATTAGCCTCAGAAACAGTGGGAAATAGTGCTTCTATACTAATTGCCAGGCGCTGAGACGAATGCCGCCAAGATCGAGCGTCCATGACTTACGGTTCAAGAATTAGCCTCAGAAACAGTGGTTCTGAACATGCTGCCAATAGCTCGCCTGGGAAACATCCAGAGAAGTCCAAGATAGTGTTTTTTTAGACTGGCTGCCACGAGCTGAAACGAATGCAGCCAAGAGCGAGCGTCTGTGACTTACGGTTCAAGAGTTATTCACAGAAACATGGTTCTGAACTTTGCTGCCAGCCGCGAAAGCGAAAATAACCAAGATCGAGCGTCTAGGATTTACTTGTCAAAAGCTCGCCTGGGAAACATCCAGAGAAGTCAAAGACAGTGCTTCTATACTAATTGCCAGGCGCTGAGACGAATGCCGCCAAGATCGAGCGTCTAAGACTTACGGTTCAAGAATTAGCCTCAGAAACAGTGGTTCTGAATATGCTGCCAATAGCTCGCCTGGGAAACATCCAGAGAAGTCCAAGAAAGTGTTTTTTAGACTGGCTGCCACGAGCTGAAACGAATGCAGCCAAGAGCGAGCGTCTGTGACTTACGGTTCAAGAGTTATTCACAGAAACATGGTTCTGAACTTTGCTGCCAGCCGCGAAAGCGAAAATAACCAAGATCGAGCGTCTAGGATTTACTTGTCAATAGCTCGCCTGGGAAACATCCAGAGAAGTCAAAGACAGTGCTTCTATACTAATTGCCAGGCGCTGAGACGAATGCCGCCACGATCTAGCGTCTATGACTTACGGTTCAAGAATTAGCCTCAGAAACAGTGGGAAATAGTGCTTCTATACTAATTGCCAGGCGCTGAGATGAATGCCGCCAAGATCGAGCGTCCATGACTTACGGTTCAAGAATTAGCCTCAGAAACAGTGGTTCTGAACATGCTGCCAATAGCTCGCCTGGGAAACATCCAGAGAAGTCCAAGATAGTGTTTTTTAGACTGGCTGCCACGAGCTGAAACGAATGCAGCCAAGAGCGAGCGTCTGTGATTTACGGTTCAAGAGTTATTCACAGAAACATGGTTCTGAACTTTGCTGCCAGCCGCGAAAGCGAAAATAACCAAGATCGAGCGTCTAGGATTTACTTGTCAATAGCTCGCCTGGGAAACATCCAGAGAAGTCAAAGACAGTGCTTCTATACTAATTGCCAGGCGCTGAGATGAATGCCGCCACGATCTAGCGTCTATGACTTACGGTTCAAGAATTAGCCTCAGAAACAGTGGGAAATAGTGCTTCTATACTAATTGCCAGGCGCTGAGACGAATGCCGCCAAGATCGAGCGTCCATGACTTACGGTTCAAGAATTAGCCTCAGAAACAGTGGTTCTGAACATGCTGCCAATAGCTCGCCTGGGAAACATCCAGAGAAGTCCAAGATAGTGTTTTTTAGACTGGCTGCCACGAGCTGAAACGAATGCAGCCAAGAGCGAGCGTCTGTGACTTACGGTTCAAGAGTTATTCACAGAAACATGGTTCTGAACTTTGCTGCCAGCCGCGAAAGCGAAAATAACCAAGATCGAGCGTCTAGGATTTACTTGTCAATAGCTCGCCTGGGAAACATCCAGAGAAGTAAAAGACAGTGCTTCTATACTAATTGCCAGGCGCTGAGACGAATGCCGCCACGATCTAGCGTCTAAGACTTACGGTTCAAGAATTAGCCTCAGAAACAGTGGGAAACAGTGCTTCTATACTAATTGCCAGGCGCTGAGACGAATGCCGCCAAGATCGAGCGTCTATGACTTACGGTTCAAGAATTAGCCTCAGAAACAGTGGGAAACAGTGCTTCTATACTAATTGCCAGGCGCTGAGACGAATGCCGCCAAGAATCGAGCGTCTATGACTTACGGTTCAAGAATTAGCCTCAGAAACAGTGGTTCTGAACATGCTGCCAATAGCTCGCCTGGGAAACATCCAGAGAAGTCCAAGATAGTGTTTTTTAGACTGGCTGCCACGAGCTGAAACGAATGCAGCCAAGAGCGAGCGTCTGTGACTTACGGTTCAAGAGTTATTCACAGAAACATGGTTCTGAACTTTGCTGCCAGCCGCGAAAGCGAAAATAACCAAGATCGAGCGTCTAGGATTTACTTGTCAATAGCTCGCCTGGGAAACATCCAGAGAAGTCAAAGACCGTGCTTCTATACTAATTGCCAGGCGCTGAGACGAATGCCGCCAAGATCTAGCGTCTATGACTTACGGTTCAAGAATTAGCCTCAGAAACAGTGGGAAATAGTGCTTCTATACTAATTGCCAGGCGCTGAGACGAATGCCGCCAAGATCGAGCGTCCATGACTTACGGTTCAAGAATTAGCCTCAGAAACAGTGGTTCTGAACATGCTGCCAATAGCTCGCCTGGGAAACATCCAGAGAAGTCCAAGATAGTGTTTTTTAGACTGGCTGCCACGAGCTGAAACGAATGCAGCCAAGAGCGAGCGTCTGTGACTTACGGTTCAAGAGTTATTCACAGAAACATGGTTCTGAACTTTGCTGCCAGCCGCGAAAGCGAAAATAACCAAGTTCGAGCGTCTAGGATTTACTTGTCAATAGCTCGCCTGGGAAACATCCAGAGAAGTCAACGACAGTGCTTCTATACTAATTGCCAGGCGCTGAGACGAATGCCGCCAAGATCGAGCGTCTAAGACCTACGGTTCAAGAATTAGCCTCAGAAACAGTGGTTCTGAACATGCTGCCAATAGCTCGACTGGGAAACATCCAGAGAAGTCCAAGAAAGTGTTTTTTAGACTGGCTGCCACGAGCTGAAACGAATGCAGCCAAGAGCGAGCGTCTGTGACTTACGGTTCAAGAGTTATTCACAGAAACATGGTTCTGAACTTTGCTGCCAGCCGCGAAAGCGAAAATAACCAAGATCGAGCGTCTAGGATTTACTTGTCAATAGCTCGCCTGGGAAACATCCAGAGAAGTCAAAGACAGTGCTTCTATACTAATTGCCAGGCGCTGAGACGAATGCCGCCACAATCTAGCGTCTATGACTTACGGTTCAAGAATTAGCCTCAGAAACAGTGGGAAACAGTGCTTCTATACTAATTGCCAGGCGCTGAGACGAATGCCGCCAAGATCGAGCGTCTATGACTTACGGTTCAAGAATTAGCCTCAGAAACAGTGGTTCTGAACATGCTGCCAATAGCTCGCCTGGGAAACATCCAGAGAAGTCCAAGATAGTGTTTTTTAGACTGGCTGCCACGAGCTGAAACGAATGCAGCCAAGAGCGAGCGTCTGTGACTTACGGTTCAAGAGTTATTCACAGAAAACATGGTTCTGAACTTTGCTGCCAGCCGCGAAAGCGAAAATAACCAAGTTCGAGCGTCTAGGATTTACTTGTCAATAGCTCGCCTGGGAAACATCCAGAGAAGTCAACGACAGTGCTTCTATACTAATTGCCAGGCGCTGAGACGAATGCCGCCAAGATCGAGCGTCTAAGACCTACGGTTCAAGAATTAGCCTCAGAAACAGTGGTTCTGAACATGCTGCCAATAGCTCGACTGGGAAACATCCAGAGAAGTCCAAGAAAGTGTTTTTTAGACTGGCTGCCACGAGCTGAAACGAATGCAGCCAAGAGCGAGCGTCTGTGACTTACGGTTCAAGAGTTATTCACAGAAACATGGTTCTGAACTTTGCTGCCAGCCGCGAAAGCGAAAATAACCAAGATCGAGCGTCTAGGATTTACTTGTCAATAGCTCGCCTGGGAAACATCCAGAGAAGTCAAAGACAGTGCTTCTATACTAATTGCCAGGCGCTGAGACGAATGCCGCCAACAATCTAGCGTCTATGACTTACGGTTCAAGAATTAGCCTCAGAAACAGTGGGAAACAGTGCTTCTATACTAATTGCCAGGCGCTGAGACGAATGCCGCCAAGATCGAGCGTCTATGACTTACGGTTCAAGAATTAGCCTCAGAAACAGTGGTTCTGAACATGCTGCCAATAGCTCGCCTGGGAAACATCCAGAGAAGTCCAAGATAGTGTTTTTTAGACTGGCTGCCACGAGCTGAAACGAATGCAGCCAAGAGCGAGCGTCTGTGACTTACGGTTCAAGAGTTATTCACAGAAACATGGTTCTGAACTTTGCTGCCAGCCGCGAAAGCGAAAATAACCAAGATCGAGCGTCTAGGATTTACTTGTCAATAGCTCGCCTGGGAAACATCCAGAGAAGTCAAAGACAGTGCTTCTATACTAATTGCCAGGCGCTGAGACGAATGCCGCCAAGATCTAGCGTCTATGACTTACGGTTCAAGAATTAGCCTCAGAAACAGTGGGAAACAGTGCTTCTATACTAATTGCCAGGCGCTGAGACGAATGCCGCCAAGATCGAGCGTCCATGACTTACGGTTCAAGAATTAGCCTCAGAAACAGTGGTTCTGAACATGCTGCCAATAGCTCGCCTGGGAAACATCCAGAGAAGTCCAAGATAGTGTTTTTTAGACTGGCTGCCACGAGCTGAAACGAATGCAGCCAAGAGCGAGCGTCTGTGATTTACGGTTCAAGAGTTATTCACAGAAACATGGTTCTGAACTTTGCTGCCAGCCGCGAAAGCGAAAATAACCAAGATCGAGCGTCTAGGATTTACTTGTCAATAGCTCGCCTGGGAAACATCCAGAGAAGTCAAAGACAGTGCTTCTATACTAATTGCCAGGCGCTGAGACGAATGCCGCCACGATCTAGCGTCTATGACTTACGGTTCAAGAATTAGCCTCAGAAACAGTGGGAAATAATGCTTCTATACTAATTGCCAGGCGCTGAGACGAATGCCGCCAAGATCGAGCGTCCATGACTTACGGTTCAAGAATTAGCCTCAGAAACAGTGGTTCTGAACATGCTGCCAATAGCTCGCCTGGGAAACATCCAGAGAAGTCCAAGATAGTGTTTTTTAGACTGGCTGCCACGAGCTGAAACGAATGCAGCCAAGAGCGAGCGTCTGTGACTTACGGTTCAAGAGTTATTCACAGAAACATGGTTCTGAACTTTGCTGCCAGCCGCGAAAGCGAAAATAACCAAGATCGAGCGTCTAGGATTTACTTGTCAATAGCTCGCCTGGGAAACATCCAGAGAAGTAAAAGACAGTGCTTCTATACTAATTGCCAGGCGCTGAGACGAATGCCGCCACGATCTAGCGTCTAAGACTTACGGTTCAAGAATTAGCCTCAGAAACAGTGGGAAACAGTGCTTCTATACTAATTGCCAGGCGCTGAGACGAATGCCGCCAAGATCGAGCGTCTATGACTTACGGTTCAAGAATTAGCCTCAGAAACAGTGGGAAACAGTGCTTCTATACTAATTGCCAGGCGCTGAGACGAATGCCGCCAAGATCGAGCGTCTATGACTTACGGTTCAAGAATTAGCCTCAGAAACAGTGGTTCTGAACATGCTGCCAATAGCTCGCCTGGGAAACATCCAGAGAAGTCCAAGATAGTGTTTTTTAGACTGGCTGCCACGAGCTGAAACGAATGCAGCCAAGAGCGAGCGTCTGTGACTTACGGTTCAAGAGTTATTCACAGAAACATGGTTCTGAACTTTGCTGCCAGCCGCGAAAGCGAAAATAACCAAGATCGAGCGTCTAGGATTTACTTGTCAATAGCTCGCCTGGGAAACATCCAGAGAAG
Source organism: Rhinoderma darwinii (assembly GCF_050947455.1). Taxonomy (NCBI): domain Eukaryota; kingdom Metazoa; phylum Chordata; class Amphibia; order Anura; family Rhinodermatidae; genus Rhinoderma; species Rhinoderma darwinii. The sequence continues at coordinate 40,687 of NW_027462086.1, forward strand.
TCAAAGACCGTGCTTCTATACTAATTGCCAGGCGCTGAGACGAATGCCGCCAAGATCTAGCGTCTATGACTTACGGTTCAAGAATTAGCCTCAGAAACAGTGGGAAATAGTGCTTCTATACTAATTGCCAGGCGCTGAGACGAATGCCGCCAAGATCGAGCGTCCATGACTTACGGTTCAAGAATTAGCCTCAGAAACAGTGGTTCTGAACATGCTGCCAATAGCTCGCCTGGGAAACATCCAGAGAAGTCCAAGATAGTGTTTTTTAGACTGGCTGCCACGAGCTGAAACGAATGCAGCCAAGAGCGAGCGTCTGTGACTTACGGTTCAAGAGTTATTCACAGAAACATGGTTCTGAACTTTGCTGACAGCCGCGAAAGCGAAAATAACCAAGTTCGAGCGTCTAGGATTTACTTGTCAATAGCTCGCCTGGGAAACATCCAGAGAAGTCAACGACAGTGCTTCTATACTAATTGCCAGGCGCTGAGACGAATGCCGCCAAGATCGAGCGTCTAAGACCTACGGTTCAAGAATTAGCCTCAGAAACAGTGGTTCTGAACATGCTGCCAATAGCTCGCCTGGGAAACATCCAGAGAAGTCCAAGAAAGTGTTTTTTAGACTGGCTGCCACGAGCTGAAACGAATGCAGCCAAGAGCGAGCGTCTGTGACTTACGGTTCAAGAGTTATTCACAGAAACATGGTTCTGAACTTTGCTGCCAGCCGCGAAAGCGAAAATAACCAAGATCGAGCGTCTAGGATTTACTTGTCAATAGCTCGCCTGGGAAACATCCAGAGAAGTCAAAGACAGTGCTTCTATACTAATTGCCAGGCGCTGAGACGAATGCCGCCACGATCTAGCGTCTATGACTTACGGTTCAAGAATTAGCCTCAGAAACAGTGGGAAACAGTGCTTCTATACTAATTGCCAGGCGCTGAGACGAATGCCGCCAAGATCGAGCGTCTATGACTTACGGTTCAAGAATTAGCCTCAGAAACAGTGGTTCTGAACATGCTGCCAATAGCTCGCCTGGGAAACATCCAGAGAAGTCCAAGATAGTGTTTTTTAGACTGGCTGCCACGAGCTGAAACGAATGCAGCCAAGAGCGAGCGTCTGTGACTTACGGTTCAGGAGTTATTCACAGAAACATGGTTCTGAACTTTGCTGCCAGCCGCGAAAGCGAAAATACCAAGATCGAGCGTCTAGGATTTACTTGTCAATAGCTCGCCTGGGAAACATCCAGAGAAGTCAAAGACCGTGCTTCTATACTAATTGCCAGGCGTTGAGACGAATGCCGCCAAGATCTAGCGTCTATGACTTACGGTTCAAGAATTAGCCTCAGAAACAGTGGGAAATAGTGCTTCTATACTAATTGCCAGGCGCTGAGACGAATGCCGCCAAGATCGAGCGTCCATGACTTACGGTTCAAGAATTAGCCTCAGAAACAGTGGTTCTGAACATGCTGCCAATAGCTCGCCTGGGAAACATCCAGAGAAGTCCAAGATAGTGTTTTTTAGACTGGCTGCCACGAGCTGAAACGAATGCAGCCAAGAGCGAGCGTCTGTGACTTACGGTTCAAGAGTTATTCACAGAAACATGGTTCTGAACTTTGCTGCCAGCCACGAAAGCGAAAATAACCAAGATCGAGCGTCTAGGATTTACTTGTCAATAGCTCGCCTGGGAAACATCCAGAGAAGTCAAAGACAGTGCTTCTATACTAATTGCCAGGCGCTGAGACGAATGCCGCCACGATCTAGCGTCTAAGACTTACGGTTCAAGAATTAGCCTCAGAAACAGTGGGAAACAGTGCTTCTATACTAATTGCCAGGCGCTGAGACGAATGCCGCCAAGATCGAGCGTCTATGACTTACGGTTCAAGAATTAGCCTCAGAAACAGTGGGAAACAGTGCTTCTATACTAATTGCCAGGCGCTGAGACGAATGCCGCCAAGATCGAGCGTCTATGACTTACGGTTCAAGAATTAGCCTCAGAAACAGTGGTTCTGAACATGCTGCCAATAGCTCGCCTGGGAAACATCCAGAGAAGTCCAAGATAGTGTTTTTTAGACTGGCTGCCACGAGCTGAAACGAATGCAGCCAAGAGCGAGCGTCTGTGACTTACGGTTCAAGAGTTATTCACAGAAACATGGTTCTGAACTTTGCTGCCAGCCGCGAAAGCGAAAATAACCAAGATCGAGCGTCTAGGATTTACTTGTCAATAGCTCGCCTGGGAAACATCCAGAGAAGTCAAAGACAGTGCTTCTATACTAATTGCCAGGCGCTGAGACGAATGCCGCCAAGATCGAGCGTCTAAGACTTACGGTTCAAGAATTAGCCTCAGAAACAGTGGTTCTGAACATGCTGCCAATAGCTCGCCTGGTAAACATCCAGAGAAGTCCAAGATAGTGTTTTTTAGACGGGCTGCCACGAGCTGAAACGAATGCAGCCAAGAGCGAGCGTCTGTGACTTACGGTTCAAGTGTTATTCACAGAAACATGGTTCTGAACTTTGCTGCCAGCCGCGAAAGCGAAAATAACCAAAATCGAGCGTCTAGGATTTACTTGTCAATAGCTCGCCTGGGAAACATCCAGAGAAGTCAAAGACAGTGCTTCTATACTAATTGCCAGGCGCTGAGACGAATGCCGCCAAGATCTAGCGTCTATGACTTACGGTTCAAGAATTAGCCTCAGAAACAGTGGGAAACAGTGCTTCTATACTAATTGCCAGGCGCTGAGACGAATGCCGCCAAGATCGAGCGTCTATGACTTACGGTTCAAGAATTAGCCTCAGAACAGTGGTTCTGAACATGCTGCCAATATCTCGGCTGGAAACATCCAGAGAAGTCCAAGATAGTGTTTTTTAGACTGGCTGCCACGAGCTGAAACGAATGCAGCCAAGAGCGAGCGTCTGTGACTTACGGTTCAAGAGTTATTCACAGAAACATGGTTCTGAACTTTGCTGCCAGCCGCGAAAGCGAAAATAACCAAGATCGAGCGTCTAGGATTTACTTGTCAATAGCTCGCCTGGGAAACATCCAGAGAAGTCAAAGACAGTGCTTCCATACTAATTGCCAGGCGCTGAGACGAATGCCGCCAAGATCTAGCGTCTATGACTTACGGTTCAAGAATTAGCCTCAGAAACAGTGGGAAACAGTGCTTCTATACTAATTGCCAGGCGCTGAGACGAATGCCGCCAAGATCGAGCGTCTATGACTTACGGTTCAAGAATTAGCCTCAGAAACAGTGGTTCTGAACATGCTGCCAATAGCTCGCCTGGGAAACATCCAGAGAAGTCCAAGATAGTGTTTTTTAGACTGGCTGCCACGAGCTGAAACGAATGCAGCCAAGAGCGAGCGTCTGTGACTTACGGTTCAAGAGTTATTCACAGAAACATGGTTCTGAACTTTGCTGCCAGCCGCGAAAGCGAAAATAACCAAGATCGAGCGTCTAGGATTTACTTGTCAATAGCTCGCCTGGGAAACATCCAGAGTAGTCAAAGACAGTGCTTCTATACTAATTGCCAGGCGCTGAGACGAATGCCGCCAAGATCTAGCGTCTATGACTTACGGTTCAAGAATTAGCCTCAGAAACAGTGGGAAACAGTGCTTCTATACTAATTGCCAGGCGCTGAGACGAATGCCGCCAAGATCGAGCGTCTATGACTTACGGTTCAAGAATTAGCCTCAGAAACAGTGGGAAACAGTGCTTCCATACCAATTGCCAGGCGCTGAGACAAATGCCGCCAAGATCGAGCGTCTATGACTTACGGTTCAAGAATTAGCCTCAGAAACAGTGGGAAACAGTGCTTCTATACTAATTGCCAGGCGCTGAGACGAATGCCGCCAAGATCGAGCGTCTATGACTTACGGTTCAGAATTAGCCTCAGAAACAGTGGGAAACAGTGCTTCTATACTAATTGCCAGGCGCTGAGACAAATGCCGCCAAGATCGAGCGTCTATGACTTACGGTTCAAGAATTAGCCTCAGAAACAGTGGGAAACAGTGCTTCTATACTAATTGCCAGGCGCTGAGACGAATGCCGCCAAGATCGAGCGTCTATGACTTACGGTTCAAGAATTAGCCTCAGAAACAGTGGGAAACAGTGCTTCTATACTAATTGCCAGGCGCTGAGACGAATGCCGCCACGATCTAGCGTCTATGACTTACGGTTCAAGAATTAGCCTCAGAAACAGTGGGAAACAGTGCTTCTATACTAATTGCCAGGCGCTGAGACGAATGCCGCCAAGATCGAGCGTCTATGACTTACGGTTCAAGAATTAGCCTCAGAAACAGTGGTTCTGAACATGCTGCCAATAGCTCGCCTGGGAAACATCCAGAGAAGTCCAAGATTGTGTTTTTTAGACTGGCTGCCACGAGCTGAAACGAATGCAGCCAAAAGCGAGCGTCTGTGACTTACGGTTCAAAAGATATTCACAGAAACATGGTTCTGAACTTTGCTGCCAGCCGCGAAAGCGAAAATAACCAAGATCGAGCGTCTAGGATTTACTTGTCAATAGCTCGCCTGGGAAACATCCAGAGAAGTCAAATACAGTGCTTCTATACTAATTGCCAGGCGCTGAGACGAATGCCGCCAAGATCTAGCGTCTATGACTTACGGTTCAAGAATTAGCCTCAGAAACAGTGGGAAACAGTGCTTCTATACTAATTGCCAGGCGCTGAGACGAATGCCGCCAAGATCGAGCGTCTATGACTTACGGTTCAAGAATTAGCCTCAGAAACAGTGGTTCTGAACATGCTGCCAATAGCTCGCCTGGGAAACATCCAGAGAGGTCCAAGATTGTGTTTTTTAGACTGGCTGCCACGAGCTGAAACGAATGCAGCCAAGAGCGAGCGTCTGTGACTTACGGTTCAAGAGTTATTCACAGAAACATGGTTCTGAACTTTGCTGCCAGCCGCGAAAGCGAAAATAACCAAGATCGAGCGTCTAGGATTTACTTGTCAATAGCTCGCCTGGGAAACATCCAGAGAAGTCAAAGACAGTGCTTCTATACTAATTGCCAGGCGCTGAGACGAATGCAGCCACGATCTAGCGTCTATGACTTACGGTTCAAGAATTAGCCTCAGAAACAGTGGGAAACAGTGCTTCTATACTAATTGCCAGCGCTGAGACGAATGCCGCCAAGATCGAGCGTCTATGACTTACGGTTCAAGAATTAGCCTCAGAAACAGTGGTTCTGAACATGCTGCCAATAGCTCGCCTGGGAAACATCCAGAGAAGTCCAAGATAGTGTTTTTTAGACTGGCTGCCACGAGCTGAAACGAATGCAGCCAAGAGCGAGCGTCTGTGACTTACGGTTCAAGAGTTATTCACAGAAACATGGTTCTGAACTTTGCTGCCAGCCGCGAAAGCGAAAATAACCAAGATCGAGCGTCTAGGATTTACTTGTCAATAGCTCGCCTGGGAAACATCCAGAGAAGTCAAAGACCGTGCTTCTATACTAATTGCCAGGCGCTGAGACGAATGCCGCCAAGATCTAGCGTCTATGACTTACGGTTCAAGAATTAGCCTCAGAAACAGTGGGAAATAGTGCTTCTATACTAATTGCCAGGCGCTGAGACGAATGCCGCCAAGATCGAGCGTCCATGACTTACGGTTCAAGAATTAGCCTCAGAAACAGTGGTTCTGAACATGCTGCCAATAGCTCGCCTGGGAAACATCCAGAGAAGTCCAAGATAGTGTTTTTTAGACTGGCTGCCACGAGCTGAAACGAATGCAGCCAAGAGCGAGCGTCTGTGACTTACGGTTCAAGAGTTATTCACAGAAACATGGTTCTGAACTTTGCTGCCAGCCGCGAAAGCGAAAATAACCAAGTTCGAGCGTCTAGGATTTACTTGTCAATAGCTCGCCTGGGAAACATCCAGAGAAGTCAACGACAGTGCTTCTATACTAATTGCCAGGCGCTGAGACGAATGCCGCCAAGATCGAGCGTCTAAGACCTACGGTTCAAGAATTAGCCTCAGAAACAGTGGTTCTGAACATGCTGCCAATAGCTCGCCTGGGAAACATCCAGAGAAGTCCAAGAAAGTGTTTTTTAGACTGGCTGCCACGAGCTGAAACGAATGCAGCCAAGAGCGAGCGTCTGTGACTTACGGTTCAAGAGTTATTCACAGAAACATGGTTCTGAACTTTGCTGCCAGCCGCGAAAGCGAAAATAACCAAGATCGAGCGTCTAGGATTTACTTGTCAATAGCTCGCCTGGGAAACATCCAGAGAAGTCAAAGACAGTGCTTCTATACTAATTGCCAGGCGCTGAGACGAATGCCGCCAAGATCTAGCGTCTATGACTTACGGTTCAAGAATTAGCCTCAGAAACAGTGGGAAACAGTGCTTCTATACTAATTGCCAGGCGCTGAGACGAATGCCGCCAAGATCGAGCGTCTATGACTTACGGTTCAAGAATTAGCCTCAGAAACAGTGGTTCTGAACATGCTGCCAATAGCTCGCCTGGGAAACATCCAGAGAAGTCCAAGATTGTGTTTTTTAGACTGGCTGCCACGAGCTGAAACGAATGCAGCCAAGAGCGAGCGTCTGTGACTTACGGTTCAAGAGTTATTCACAGAAACATGGTTCTGAACTTTGCTGCCAGCCGCGAAAGCGAAAATAACCAAGATCGAGCGTCTAGGATTTACTTGTCAATAGCTCGCCTGGGAAACATCCAGAGAAGTCAAAGACAGTGCTTCTATACTAATTGCCAGGCGCTGTGACGAATGCCGCCAAGATCTAGCGTCTATGACTTACGGTTCAAGAATTAGC
>NW_027462087.1:0-47785 GCF_050947455.1 Rhinoderma darwinii
GTCAAAAGCCATTACTTGTTGCTTTTACATCTATGTATGGAAGAACCCCGGCAGGCATCTGCCAATAAAAAGGGTCAATTTTTGGAGGGCTTGTCAAAAGCCATTGCTTTTTACTTTTACATCTATCTATGGAAGAACCCCGGCAGGCATCTGCCAAAAAAAGGGTTAATTTTTGGAGGGCTTGTCAAAAGCCATTGCTTGTTGCTTTTACATCTATGTATGGAAGAACCCCGGCAGGCATCTGCCAATAAAAAGGGTCAATTTTTGGAGGGCTTGTCAAAAGCCATTGCTTGTTGCTTTTACATCTATGTATGTAAGAACCCCGGCAGGCATCTGCCAAATAAAATGGTCAATTTTTGGAGGGCTTGTCAAAAGCCATTGCTTGTTGCTTTTACATTAATGTATGGAAGAACCCCGGCAGGCATCTACCAATAAAAAGGGTACATTTTTGGAGGGCTTGTGAAAAGCCATTGCTTGTTGCTTTTACATTCATGTATGGAAGAACCCCGGCAGGCATCTGCCAATAAAAAGGGTCAATTTTTGGAGGGCTTGTCAAAAGCCATTGCTTGTTGCTTTTACATCTATGTATGGAAGAACCCCGGCAGGCATCTGCCAAAAAAAAGGGTCAATTTTTGGAGGGCTTGTCAAAAGCCATTGCTTGTTGCTTTTACATCCATGTATGGAAGAACCCCGGCAGGCATCTGCCACTAAAAAGGGTAAATCTTTGGAGGGCTTGTCAAAAGCCATTGCTTATTGCTTTTACATCCATGTATGGAAGAACCCCGGCAGGAATCTGCCAATAAAAAGGGTCAATTTTTGGAGGGCTTTTCAAAAGCCATTGCTTGTTGCTTTTACATCAATGTATGGAAGAACCCCGGCAGGCATCTGCCAATAAAAAGGGTACATTTTTGGAGGGCTTGTGAAAAGCCATTGCTTGTTGCTTTTACATCCATGTATGGAAGAACCCCGGCAGGCATCTGCCAATAAAAAGTGTCAATTTTTGGAGGGCTTGTCAAAAGCCATTGCTTGTTGCTTTTACATCCATTTATGGAAGAACCCCGGCAGGCATCTGCCAAAAAAAAGGGTCAATTTTTGCAGGGCTTGTCAAAAGCCATTACTTGTTGCTTTTACATCTATGTATGGAAGAACCCCGGCAGGCATCTGCCAATAAAAAGGGTCAATTTTTGGAGGGCTTGTCAAAAGCCATTGCTTTTTACTTTTACATCTATCTATGGAAGAACCCCGGCAGGCATCTGCCAAAAAAAGGGTTAATTTTTGGAGGGCTTGTCAAAAGCCATTGCTTGTTGCTTTTACATCTATGTATGGAAGAACCCCGGCAGGCATCTGCCAATAAAAAGGGTCAATTTTTGGAGGGCTTGTCAAAAGCCATTGCTTGTTGCTTTTACATCTATGTATGTAAGAACCCCGGCAGGCATCTGCCAAATAAAATGGTCAATTTTTGGAGGGCTTGTCAAAAGCCATTGCTTGTTGCTTTTACATTAATGTATGGAAGAACCCCGGCAGGCATCTACCAATAAAAAGGGTACATTTTTGGAGGGCTTGTGAAAAGCCATTGCTTGTTGCTTTTACATTCATGTATGGAAGAACCCCGGCAGGCATCTGCCAATAAAAAGGGTCAATTTTTGGAGGGCTTGTGAAAAGCCATTGCTTGTTGCTTTAATGCTTTTACATCCATGAATGGAAGAACCCTGGCAGGCATCTGCCAATAAAAAGGGTCAATTTTTGGAGGGCTTGTCAAAAGCCATTGCTTGTTGCTTTTACATCTATGTATGGAAGAACCCCGGCAGGCATCTGCCAAAAAAAAGGGTCAATTTTTGGAGGGCTTGTCAAAAGCCATTGCTTGTTGCTTTTACATCCATGTATGGAAGAACCCCGGCAGGCATCTGCCACTAAAAAGGGTAAATCTTTGGAGGGCTTGTCAAAAGCCATTGCTTATTGCTTTTACATCCATGTATGGAAGAACCCCGGCAGGAATCTGCCAATAAAAAGGGTCAATTTTTGGAGGGCTTTTCAAAAGCCATTGCTTGTTGCTTTTACATCAATGTATGGAAGAACCCCGGCAGGCATCTGCCAAAAAAAGGGTACATTTTTGGAGGGCTTGTCAAAAGCCATTGCTTGTTGCTTTTACATCCATGTATGGAAGAACCCCGGCAGGCATCTGCCAATAAAACGGGTAAATTTTTTGGAGGGCTTGTCAAAAGCCATTGCTTGTTGCTTTTACATTCATGTATGGAAGAACCCCGGCAGGCATCTGCCAAAAAAAGGGTAAATTTTTGGAGGACTTGTCAAAAGCCATTGCTTGTTGCTTTTACATCCATGTATGGAAGAACCCCGGCAGGCATCTGCCACTAAAAAGGGTCAATTTTTGGAGGGCTTGTCAAAAGCCATTGCTTGTTGCTTTTACATCTATGTATGGAAGAACCCCGGCAGGCATCTGCCAAAAAAAGGGTAAATTTTTGGAGGGCTTGTCAAAAGCCATTGCTTGTTGCTTTTACATCCATGTATGGAAGAACCCCGGCAGGCATCTGCCAATGAAAAGGGTCAATTTTTGGAGGGCTTGTCAAAAGCCATTGCTTGTTGCTTTTACATCCATGTATGGAAGAACCCCGGCAGGCATCTGCCAAAAAAAGGGTCAATTTTTGGAGGGCTTGTGAAAAGCCATTGCTTGTTGCTTTTACATCTATGTATGGAAGAACCCCGGCAGGCATCTGCCAAAAAAAAGGGTCAATTTTTGGAGGGCTTGTCAAAAGCCATTGCTTGTTGCTTTTACATCTATGTATGGAAGAACCCCGGCAGGCATCTGCCAAAAAAAAGGGTCAATTTTTGGAGGGCTTGTCAAAAGCCATTGCTTGTTGCTTTTACATTAATGTATGGAAGAACCCCGGCAGGCATCTACCAATCAAAAGGGTACATTTTTGGAGGGCTTGTCAAAAGCCATTGCTTGTTGCTTTTACATCCATGTATGGAAGAACCCCGGCAGGCATCTGCCCAAAAAAAGGGTCAATTTTTGGAGGGCTTGTCAAAAGCCATTGCTTGTTGCTTTTACATCTATGTATGGAAGAACCCCGGCAGGCATCTGCCAAAAAAAAGGGTCAATTTTTGGAGGGCTTGTGAAAAGCCATTGCTTGTTACTTTTACATCCATGTATGGAAGAACCCCGGCAGGCATCTGCCAATAAAAAGGGTCAATTTTTGGAGGGCTTGTCAAAAGCCATTGCTTGTTGCTTTTACATCCATGTATGGAAGAACCCCGGCAGGCATCTGCCAATAAAAAGGGTACATTTTTGGAGGGCTTGTCAAAAGCCATTGCTTGTTGCTTTTACATCCATGTATGGAAGAACCCCGGAGGGCATCTGCCAATAAAAAGGGTACATTTTTGGAGGGCTTGTGAAAAGCCATTGCTTGTTGCTTTTACATCCATGTATGGAAGAACCCCGGCAGGCATCTGCCAATAAAAAGGGTAAATTTTTGGAGGGCTTGTGAAAAGCCATTGCTTGTTGCTTTTACATCTATGTATGGAAGAACCCCGGCAGGCATCTGCCAATAAAAAGTGTCAATTTTTGGAGGGCTTGTCAAAAGCCATTGCTTGTTGCTTTTACATCCATTTATGGAAGAACCCCGGCAGGCATCTGCCAAAAAAAAGGGTCAATTTTTGCAGGGCTTGTCAAAAGCCATTACTTGTTGCTTTTACATCTATGTATGGAAGAACCCCGGCAGGCATCTGCCAATAAAAAGGGTCAATTTTTGGAGGGCTTGTCAAAAGCCATTGCTTTTTACTTTTACATCTATCTATGGAAGAACCCCGGCAGGCATCTGCCAAAAAAAGGGTTAATTTTTGGAGGGCTTGTCAAAAGCCATTGCTTGTTGCTTTTACATCTATGTATGGAAGAACCCCGGCAGGCATCTGCCAATAAAAAGGGTCAATTTTTGGAGGGCTTGTCAAAAGCCATTGCTTGTTGCTTTTACATCCATGTATGGAAGAACCCCGGCAGGCATCTGCCAATAAAAAGGGTACATTTTTGGAGGGCTTGTCAAAAGCCATTGCTTGTTGCTTTTACATCCATGTATGGAAGAACCCCGGAGGGCATCTGCCAATAAAAAGGGTAAATTTTTGGAGGGCTTGTGAAAAGTCATTGCTTGTTGCTTTTACATTAATTTATGGAAGAACCCCGGCAGGCATCTGCCAAAAAAAAGGATCAATTTTTGGAGGGCTTGTCAAAAGCCATTGCTTGTTGCTTTTACATCCATGTATGGAAGAACCCCGGCAGGCATCTGCCACTAAAAAGGGTAAATTTTTGGAGGGCTTGTGAAAAGTCATTGCTTGTTGCTTTTACATCTATGTATGGAAGAACCCCGGCAGGCATCTGCCAATAAAAAGGGTCAATTTTTGGAGGGCTTGTCAAAAGCCATTGCTTTTTACTTTTACATCTATCTATGGAAGAACCCCGGCAGGCATCTGCCAAAAAAAGGGTTAATTTTTGGAGGGCTTGTCAAAAGCCATTGCTTGTTGCTTTTACATCTATGTATGGAAGAACCCCGGCAGGCATCTGCCAATAAAAAGGGTCAATTTTTGGAGGGCTTGTCAAAAGCCATTGCTTGTTGCTTTTACATCCATGTATGGAAGAACCCCGGCAGGCATCTGCCAAATAAAATGGTCAATTTTTGGAGGGCTTGTCAAAAGCCATTGCTTGTTGCTTTTACATTAATGTATGGAAGAACCCCGGCAGGCATCTACCAATAAAAAGGGTACATTTTTGGAGGGCTTGTCAAAAGCCATTGCTTGTTGCTTTTACATCTATATATGGAAGAACCCCGGCAGGCATCTGCCACTAAAAAGGGTCAATTTTTGGAGGGCTTGTCAAAAGCCATTGCTTGTTGCTTTTACATCTATGTATGGAAGAACCCCGGCAGGCATCTGCCAATAAAAAGGGTCAATTTTTGGAGGGCTTGTCAAAAGCCATTGCTTGTTGCTTTTACATCTATGTATGGAAGAACCCCGGCAGGCATCTGCCAAAAAAAGGGTAAATTTTTGGAGGGCTTGTCAAAAGCCATTGCTTGTTGCTTTTACATCCATGTATGGAAGAACCCCGGCAGGCATCTGCCAATAAAAAGGGTCAATTTTTGGAGGGCTTGTCAAAAGTCATTGCTTGTTACTTTTACATCTATGTATGGAAGAACCCCGGCAGCCATCTGCCACTAAAAAGGGTCAATTTTTGGAGGGCTTGTCAAAAGCCATTGCTTGTTGCTTTTACATCTATGTATGGAAGAACCCCGGCAGGCATCTGCCAATAAAAAGGGTCAATTTTTGGAGGGCTTGTCAAAAGCCATTGCTTGTTGCTTTTACATTCATGTATGGAAGAACCCCAACAGGCATCTGCCAATAAAAAGGGTAAATTTTTGGAGGGCTTGTGAAAAGCCATTGCTTGTTGCTTTTACATCCATGTATGGAAGAACCCCGGCAGGCATCTGCCAAAAAAAAGGGTCAATTTTTGGAGGGCTTGTCAAAAGCCATTGCTTGTTGCTTTTACATCTATGTATGGAAGAACCCCGGCAGGCATCTGCCAATAAAAAGGGTAAATTTTTGGAGGGCTTGTCAAAAGCCATTGCTTGTTGCTTTTACATTAATGTATGGAAGAACCCCGGCAGGCATCTGCCACTAAAAAGGGTAAATTTTTGGAGGGCTTGTGAAAAGTCATTGCTTGTTGCTTTTACATCTATGTATGGAAGAACCCCGGCAGGCATCTGCCAAAAAAAGGGTCAATTTTTGGAGGGCTTGTCAAAAGCCATTGCTTGTTGCTTTTACATCTATGTATGGAAGAACCCCGGCAGGCATCTGCCAAAAAAAGGGTCAATTTTTGGAGGGCTTGTCAAAAGCCATTGCTTGTTGCTTTTACATCTATGTATGGAAGAACCCCGGCAGGCATCTGCCAAAAAAAGGGTCAATTTTTGGAGGGCTTGTCAAAAGCCATTGCTTGTTGCTTTTACATTCATGTATGGAAGAACCCCGGCAGGCATCTGCCAAAAAAAAGGGTCAATTTTTGGAGGGCTTGTCAAAAGCCATTGCTTGTTGCTTTTACATTAATGTATGGAAGAACCCCGGCAGGCATCTACCAATAAAAAGGGTACATTTTTGGAGGGCTTGTCAAAAGCCATTGCTTGTTGCTTTTACATCTATGTATGGAAGAACCCCGGCAGGCATCTGCCAAAAAAAGGGTAAATTTTTGGAGGGCTTGTCAAAAGCCATTGCTTGTTGCTTTTACATCTATGTATGGAAGAACCCCGGCAGGCATCTGCCAAAAAAAGGGTCAATTTTTGGAGGGCTTGTCAAAAGTCATTGCTTGTTGCTTTTACATTCATGTATGGAAGAACCCCGGCAGGCATCTGCCAAAAAAAAGGGTCAATTTTTGGAGGGCTTGTCAAAAGCCATTGCTTGTTGCTTTTACATTAATGTATGGAAGAACCCCGGCAGGCATCTACCAATAAAAAGGGTACATTTTTGGAGGGCTTGTGAAAAGCCATTGCTTGTTGCTTTTACATCTATGTATGGAAGAACCCCGGCAGGCATCTGCCAAAAAAAAGGGTCAATTTTTGGAGGGCTTGTCAAAAGCCATTGCTTGTTGCTATTACATCTATGTATGGAAGAACCCCGGCAGGCATCTGCCAATAAAAAGGGTAAATTTTTGGAGGGCTTGTGAAAAGCCATTGCTTGTTGCTTTTACATCTATGTATGGAAGAACCCCGGCAGGCATCTGCCAAAAAAAAGGGTCCATTTTTGGAGGGCTTGTCAAAAGCCATTGCTTGTTGCTTTTACATTAATGTATGGAAGAACCCCGGCAGGCATCTACCAATAAAAAGGGTACATTTTTGGAGGGCTTGTCAAAAGCCATTGCTTGTTGCTTTTACATCCATGTATGGAAGAACCCCGGCAGGCATCTGCCAATAAAAAGGGTACATTTTTGGAGGGCTTGTCAAAAGCCATTGCTTGTTGCTTTTACATCCATGTATGGAAGAACCCCGGAGGGCATCTGCCAATAAAAAGGGTAAATTTTTGGAGGGCTTGTGAAAAGCCATTGCTTGTTGCTTTTACATTAATTTATGGAAGAACCCCGGCAGGCATCTGCCAAAAAAAAGGATCAATTTTTGGAGGGCTTGTCAAAAGCCATTGCTTGTTGCTTTTACATCCATGTATGGAGGAACCCCGGCAGGCATCTGCCCAAAAAAAGGGTCAATTTTTGGAGGGCTTGTCAAAAGCCATTGCTTGTTGCTTTTACATCTATGTATGGAAGAACCCCGGCAGGCATCTGCCAAAAAAAAGGTAAATTTTTGGAGGGCTTGTCAAAAGCCATTGCTTGTTGCTTTTACATCTATGTATGGAAGAACCCCGGCAGGCATCTGCCACTAAAAAGGGTCAATTTTTGGAGGGCTTGTCAAAAGTCATTGCTTGTTACTTTTACATCTATGTATGGAAGAACCCCGGCAGGCATCTGCCACTAAAAAGGGTCAATTTTTGGAGGGCTTGTCAAAAGCCATTGCTTGTTGCTTTTACATCTATGTATGGAAGAACCCCGGCAGGCATCTGCCAAAAAAAGGGTCAATTTTTGGAGGGCTTGTCAAAAGCCATTGCTTGTTGCTTTTACATCTATGTATGGAAGAACCCCGGCAGGCATCTGCCAAAAAAAAGGGTCAATTTTTGGAGGGCTTGTCAAAAGCCATTGCTTGTTGCTTTTACATCTATGTATGGAAGAACCCCGGCAGGCATCTGCCAATAAAAAGGGTAAATTTTTGGAGGGCTTGTGAAAAGCCATTGCTTGTTGCTTTTACATCTATGTATGGAAGAACCCCGGCAGGCATCTGCCAAAAAAAAGGGTCAATTTTTGGAGGGCTTGTCAAAAGCCATTGCTTGTTGCTTTTACATTAATGTATGGAAGAACCCCGGCAGGCAGCTACCAATAAAAAGGGTACATTTTTGGAGGGCTTGTCAAAAGCCATTGCTTGTTGCTTTTACATCTATGTATGGAAGAACCCCGGCAGGCATCTGCCAATAAAAAGGGTCAATTTTTGGAGGGCTTGTGAAAAGCTATTGCTTGTTGCTTTTACATTAATGTATGGAAGAACCCCCGGCAGGCATCTGCCACTAAAAAGGGTCAATTTTTGGAGGGCTTGTGAAAAGCCATTGCTTCTTACTATTACATCCATGTATGGAAGAACCCCGGCAGGCATCTGCCAATAAAAAGGGTCAATTTTTGGAGGGCTTGTCAAAAGCCATTGCTTGTTGCTTTTACATTCATGTATGGAAGAACCCCGGCAGGCATCTGCCAATAAAAGGGGTACATTTTTGGAGGGCTTGTCAAAAGCCATTGCTTGTTGCTTTTACATCCATGTATGGAAGAACCCCGGCAGGCATCTGCCAAAAAAAGGGTAAATTTTTGGAGGGCTTCTCAAAAGCCATTGCTTGTTGCTTATACATCCATGTATGGAAGAACCCCGGCAGGCATCTGCCAATAAAAAGGGTAAATTTTTGGAGGGCTTGTCAAAAGCCATTGCTTTTTGCTTTTACATCTATGTATGGAAGAACCCCGGCAGGCATCTGCCAAAAAAAAGGGTAAATTTTTGGAGGGCTTGTCAAAAGCCATTGCTTGTTGCTTTTACATCTATGTATGGAAGAACCCCGGCAGGCATCTGCCACTAAAAAGGGTCAATTTTTGGAGGGCTTGTCAAAAGTCATTGCTTGTTGCTTTTACATCTATGTATGGAAGAACCCCGGCAGGCATCTGCCACTAAAAAGGGTAAATTTTTGGAGGGCTTGTCAAAAGCCATTGCTTGTTGCTTTTACATCTATGTATGGAAGAACCCCGGCAGGCATCTGCCAATAAAAAGGGTCAATTTTTGGAGGGCTTGTCAAAAGCCATTGCTTGTTGCTTTTACATCTATGTATGGAAGAACCCCGGCATGCATCTGCCAAAAAAAAGGGTCAATTTTTGGAGGGCTTGTCAAAAGCCATTGCTTGATGCTTTTACATCTATGTATGGAAGAACCCCGGCAGGCATCTGCCAATAAAAAGGGTCAATTTTTGGAGGGCTTGTCAAAAGCCATTGCTTGTTGCTTTTACATCTATGTATGGAAGAACCCCGGCAGGCATCTGCCAAAAAAAGGGTAAATTTTTGGAGGGCTTGTCAAAAGCCATTGCTTGTTGCTTATACATCCATGTATGGAAGAACCCCGGCAGGCATCTGCCAATAAAAAGGGTCAATTTTTGGAGGGCTTGTCAAAAGCCATTGCTTGTTGCTTTTACATCTATGTATGGAAGAACCCCGGCAGGCATCTGCCAAAAAAAAGGGTCAATTTTTGGAGGGCTTGTCAAAAGCCATTGCTTGTTGCTTTTACATTAATGTATGGAAGAACCCCGGCAGGCATCTACCAATAAAAAGGGTACATTTTTGGAGGGCTTGTCAAAAGCCATTGCTTGTTGCTTTTACATCTATGTATGGAAGAACCCCGGCAGGCATCTGCCAAAAAAAAGGGTCAATTTTTGGAGGGCTTGTCAAAAGCCATTGCTTGTTGCTTTTACATCTATGTATGGAAGAACCCCGGCAGGCATCTGCCAATAAAAAGGGTAAATTTTTGGAGGGCTTGTGAAAAGCCATTGCTTGTTGCTTTTACATCTATGTATGGAAGAACCCCGGCAGGCATCTGCCAAAAAAAAGGGTCAATTTTTGGAGGGCTTGTCAAAAGCCATTGCTTGTTGCTTTTACATTAATGTATGGAAGAACCCCGGCAGGCATCTACCAATAAAAAGGGTACATTTTTGGAGGGCTTGTCAAAAGCCATTGCTTGTTGCTTTTACATCTATGTATGGAAGAACCCCGGCAGGCATCTGCCAATAAAAAGGGTCAATTTTTGGAGGGCTTGTGAAAAGCTATTGCTTGTTGCTTTTACATTAATGTATGGAAGAACCCCCGGCAAGCATCTGCCACTAAAAAGGGTCAATTTTTGGAGGGCTTGTGAAAAGCCATTGCTTCTTACTATTACATCCATGTATGGAAGAACCCCGGCAGGCATCTGCCAATAAAAAGGGTCAATTTTTGGAGGGCTTGTCAAAAGCCATTGCTTGTTGCTTTTACATTCATGTATGGAAGAACCCCGGCAGGCATCTGCCAATAAAAGGGGTACATTTTTGGAGGGCTTGTCAAAAGCCATTGCTTGTTGCTTTTACATCTATGTATGGAAGAACCCCGGCAGGCATCTGCCAAAAAAAGGGTAAATTTTTGGAGGGCTTGTCAAAAGCCATTGCTTGTTGCTTATACATCCATGTATGGAAGAACCCCGGCAGGCATCTGCCAATAAAAAGGGTCAATTTTTGGAGGGCTTGTCAAAAGCCATTGCTTTTTGCTTTTACATCTATGTATGGAAGAACCCCGGCAGGCATCTGCCAAAAAAAAGGGTACATTTTTGGAGGGCTTGTCAAAAGCCATTGCTTGTTGCTTTTACATCTATGTATGGAAGAACCCCGGCAGGCATCTGCCACTAAAAAGGGTCAATTTTTGGAGGGCTTGTCAAAAGTCATTGCTTGTTGCTTTTACATCTATGTATGGAAGAACCCCGGCAGGCATCTGCCACTAAAAAGGGTCAATTTTTGGAGGGCTTGTCAAAAGCCATTGCTTGTTGCTTTTACATCTATGTATGGAAGAACCCCGGCAGGCATCTGCCACTAAAAAGGGTCAATTTTTGGAGGGCTTGTCAAAAGCCATTGCTTGTTGCTTTTACATTAATGTATGGAAGAACCCCGGCAGGCATCTACCAATAAAAAGGGTACATTTTTGGAGGGCTTGTCAAAAGCCATTGCTTTTTGCTTTTACATCTATGTATGGAAGAACCCCGGCAGGCATCTGCCAAAAAAAAGGGTAAATTTTTGGAGGGCCTGTCAAAAGCCATTGCTTGTTGCTTTTACATTAATGTATGGAAGAACCCCGGCAGGCATCTACCAATAAAAAGGGTACATTTTTGGAGGGCTTGTCAAAAGCCATTGCTTGTTGCTTTTACATCTATGTATGGAAGAACCCCGGCAGGCATCTGCCAATAAAAAGGGTCAATTTTTGGAGGGCTTGTCAAAAGCCATTGCTTGTTGCTTTTACATTAATGTATGGAAGAGCCCCGGCAGGCATCTGCCAAAAAAAAGGGTCAATTTTTGGAGGGCTAGTCAAAAGCCATTGCTTGATGCTTTTACATCTATGTATGGAAGAACCCCGGCAGGCATCTGCCAATAAAAAGGGTCAATTTTTGGAGGTCTTGTCAAAAGCCATTGCTTGTTGCTTTTACATCTATGTATGGAAGAACCCCGGCAGGCATCTGCCAAAAAAAGGGTAAATTTTTGGAGGGCTTGTCAAAAGCCATTGCTTGTTGCTTATACATCCATGTATGGAAGAACCCCGGCAGGCATCTGCCCAAAAAAAAGGGTAAATTTTTGGAGGGCTTGTCAAAAGCCATTGCTTGTTGCTTTTACATCTATGTATGGAAGAACCCCGGCAGGCATCTGCCACTAAAAAGGGTAAATTTTTGGAGGGCTTGTCAAAAGTCATTGCTTGTTGCTTTTACATCTATGTATGGAAGAACCCCGGCAGGCATCTGCCAATAAAAAGGGTAAATTTTTGGAGGGCTTGTGAAAAGCCATTGCTTGTTGCTTATACATCCATGTATGGAAGAACCCCGGCAGGCATCTGCCCAAAAAAAAGGGTAAATTTTTGGAGGGCTTGTCAAAAGCCATTGCTTGTTGCTTTTACATCTATGTATGGAAGAACCCCGGCAGGCATCTGCCACTAAAAAGGGTAAATTTTTGGAGGGCTTGTCAAAAGTCATTGCTTGTTGCTTTTACATCTATGTATGGAAGAACCCCGGCAGGCATCTGCCACTAAAAAGGGTAAATTTTTGGAGGGCTTGTGAAAAGCCATTGCTTGTTGCTTTTACATTAATGTATGGAAGAACCCCGGCAGGCATCTGCCACTAAAAAGGGTCAATTTTTGGAGGGCTTGTCAAAAGCCATTGCTTGATGCTTTTACATCTATGTATGGAAGAACCCCGGCAGGCATCTGCCAATAAAAAGGGTCAATTTTTGGAGGGCTTGTCAAAAGCCATTGCTTGTTGCTTTTACATCTATGTATGGAAGAACCCCGGCAGGCATCTGCCAAAAACAGGGTAAATTTTTGGAGGGCTTGTGAAAAGCCATTGCTTGTTGCTTTTACATTAATGTATGGAAGAACCCCGGCAGGCATCTGCCAAAAAAAAGGGTCAATTTTTGGAGGGCTTGTCAAAAGCCATTGCTTGATGCTTTTACATCTATGTATGGAAGAACCCCGGCAGGCATCTGCCAATAAAAAGGGTCAATTTTTGGAGGGCTTGTCAAAAGCCATTGCTTGTTGCTTTTACATCTATGTATGGAAGAACCCCGGCAGGCATCTGCCAAAAACAGGGTACATTTTTGGAGGGCTTGTCAAAAGCCATTGCTTGTTGCTTTTACATCTATGTATGGAAGAACCCCGGCAGGCATCTGCCAATAAAAAGGGTCAATTTTTGGAGGGCTTGTGAAAAGCCATTGCTTGTTGCTTTTACATTAATGTATGGAAGAACCCCGGCAGGCATCTACCAATAAAAAGGGTACATTTTTGGAGGGCTTGTCAAAAGCCATTGCTTTTTGCTTTTACATCTATGTATGGAAGAACCCCGGCAGGCATCTGCCAAAAAAAAGCTTCAATTTTTGGAGGGCTTGTCAAAAGCCATTGCTTGTTGCTTTTACATCCATGTATGGAAGAACCCCGGCAGGCATCTGCCACTAAAAAGGGTAAATTTTTGGAGGGCTTGTCAAAAGCCATTGCTTGTTGCTTTTACATCTATGTATGGAAGAACCCCGGCAGGCATCTGCCACTAAAAAGGGTAAATTTTTGGAGGGCTTGTCAAAAGTCATTGCTTGTTGCTTTTACATCTATGTATGGAAGAACCCCGGCAGGCATCTGCCAAAAAAAAGGGTCAATTTTTGGAGGGCTTGTGAAAAGCCATTGCTTGATGCTTTTACATCTATGTATGGAAGAACCCCGGCAGGCATCTGCCACTAAAAAGGGTCAATTTTTGGAGGGCTTGTCAAAAGCCATTGCTTGTTGCTTTTACATTAATGTATGGAAGAACCCCGGCAGGCATCTACCAATAAAAAGGGTACATTTTTGGAGGGCTTGTCAAAAGCCATTGCTTTTTGCTTTTACATCTATGTATGGAAGAACCCCGGCAGGCATCTGCCAAAAAAAAGGGTAAATTTTTGGAGGGCCTGTCAAAAGCCATTGCTTGTTGCTTTTACATTAATGTATGGAAGAACCCCGGCAGGCATCTACCAATAAAAAGGGTACATTTTTGGAGGGCTTGTCAAAAGCCATTGCTTGTTGCTTTTACATCTATGTATGGAAGAACCCCGGCAGGCATCTGCCAATAAAAAGGGTCAATTTTTGGAGGGCTTGTCAAAAGCCATTGCTTGTTGCTTTTACATTAATGTATGGAAGAGCCCCGGCAGGCATCTGCCAAAAAAAAGGGTCAATTTTTGGAGGGCTAGTCAAAAGCCATTGCTTGATGCTTTTACATCTATGTATGGAAGAACCCCGGCAGGCATCTGCCAAAAAAAGGGTAAATTTTTGGAGGGCTTGTCAAAAGCCATTGCTTGTTGCTTATACATCCATGTATGGAAGAACCCCGGCAGGCATCTGCCCAAAAAAAAGGGTAAATTTTTGGAGGGCTTGTCAAAAGCCATTGCTTGTTGCTTTTACATCTATGTATGGAAGAACCCCGGCAGGCATCTGCCACTAAAAAGGGTAAATTTTTGGAGGGCTTGTCAAAAGTCATTGCTTGTTGCTTTTACATCTATGTATGGAAGAACCCCGGCAGGCATCTGCCAATAAAAAGGGTAAATTTTTGGAGGGCTTGTGAAAAGCCATTGCTTGTTGCTTATACATCCATGTATGGAAGAACCCCGGCAGGCATCTGCCCAAAAAAAAGGGTAAATTTTTGGAGGGCTTGTCAAAAGCCATTGCTTGTTGCTTTTACATCTATGTATGGAAGAACCCCGGCAGGCATCTGCCACTAAAAAGGGTAAATTTTTGGAGGGCTTGTCAAAAGTCATTGCTTGTTGCTTTTACATCTATGTATGGAAGAACCCCGGCAGGCATCTGCCACTAAAAAGGGTAAATTTTTGGAGGGCTTGTGAAAAGCCATTGCTTGTTGCTTTTACATTAATGTATGGAAGAACCCCGGCAGGCATCTGCCACTAAAAAGGGTCAATTTTTGGAGGGCTTGTCAAAAGCCATTGCTTGATGCTTTTACATCTATGTATGGAAGAACCCCGGCAGGCATCTGCCAATAAAAAGGGTCAATTTTTGGAGGGCTTGTCAAAAGCCATTGCTTGTTGCTTTTACATCTATGTATGGAAGAACCCCGGCAGGCATCTGCCAAAAACAGGGTAAATTTTTGGAGGGCTTGTGAAAAGCCATTGCTTGTTGCTTTTACATTAATGTATGGAAGAACCCCGGCAGGCATCTGCCAAAAAAAAGGGTCAATTTTTGGAGGGCTTGTCAAAAGCCATTGCTTGATGCTTTTACATCTATGTATGGAAGAACCCCGGCAGGCATCTGCCAATAAAAAGGGTCAATTTTTGGAGGGCTTGTCAAAAGCCATTGCTTGTTGCTTTTACATCTATGTATGGAAGAACCCCGGCAGGCATCTGCCAAAAACAGGGTACATTTTTGGAGGGCTTGTCAAAAGCCATTGCTTGTTGCTTTTACATCTATGTATGGAAGAACCCCGGCAGGCATCTGCCAATAAAAAGGGTCAATTTTTGGAGGGCTTGTGAAAAGCCATTGCTTGTTGCTTTTACATTAATGTATGGAAGAACCCCGGCAGGCATCTACCAATAAAAAGGGTAAATTTTTGGAGGGCTTGTCAAAAGCCATTGCTTTTTGCTTTTACATCTATGTATGGAAGAACCCCGGCAGGCATCTGCCAAAAAAAAGCTTCAATTTTTGGAGGGCTTGTCAAAAGCCATTGCTTGTTGCTTTTACATCCATGTATGGAAGAACCCCGGCAGGCATCTGCCACTAAAAAGGGTAAATTTTTGGAGGGCTTGTCAAAAGCCATTGCTTGTTGCTTTTACATCTATGTATGGAAGAACCCCGGCAGGCATCTGCCACTAAAAAGGGTAAATTTTTGGAGGGCTTGTCAAAAGTCATTGCTTGTTGCTTTTACATCTATGTATGGAAGAACCCCGGCAGGCATCTGCCAAAAAAAAGGGTCAATTTTTGGAGGGCTTGTGAAAAGCCATTGCTTGATGCTTTTACATCTATGTATGGAAGAACCCCGGCAGGCATCTGCCAAAAACAGGGTACATTTTTGGAGGGCTTGTCAAAAGCCATTGCTTGTTGCTTTTACATCTATGTATGGAAGAACCCCGGCAGGCATCTGCCAATAAAAAGGGTCAATTTTTGGAGGGCTTGTGAAAAGCCATTGCTTGTTGCTTTTACATTAATGTATGGAAGAACCCCGGCAGGCATCTACCAATAAAAAGGGTACATTTTTGGAGGGCTTGTCAAAAGCCATTGCTTTTTGCTTTTACATCTATGTATGGAAGAACCCCGGCAGGCATCTGCCAAAAAAAAGCTTCAATTTTTGGAGGGCTTGTCAAAAGCCATTGCTTGTTGCTTTTACATCTATGTATGGAAGAACCCCGGCAGGCATCTGCCAAAAAAAAGGGTCAATTTTTGGAGGGCTTGTCAAAAGCCATTGCTTGTTGCTTTTACATTAATGTATGGAAGAACCCCGGCAGGCATCTACCAATAAAAAGGGTGCATTTTTGGAGGGCTTGTCAAAAGCCATGGCTTGTTGCTTTTACATCTATGTATGGAAGAACCCCGGCAGGTATCTGCCAATAAAAAGGGTCAATTTTTGGAGGGCTTGTCAAAAGCCATTGCTTATTGCTTTTACATCTATGTATGGAAGAACCCCGGCAGGCATCTGCCAAAAAAAAGGGTCAATTTTTGGAGGGCTTGTCAAAAGACATTGCTTGTTGCTTTTACATTAATGTATGGAAGAACCCCGGCAGGCATCTACCAATAAAAAGGGTACATTTTTGGAGGGCTTGTCAAAAGCCATTGCTTTTTGCTTTTACATCTATGTATGGAAGAACCCCGGCAGGCATCTGCCAAAAACAAGCTTCAATTTTTGGAGGGCTTGTCAAAAGCCATTGCTTGTTGCTTTTACATCTATGTATGGAAGAACCCCGGCAGGCATCTGCCAAAAAAAAGGGTCAATTTTTGGAGGGCTTGTCAAAAGCCATTGCTTGTTGCTTTTACATTAATGTATGGAAGAACCCCGGCAGGCATCGACCAATAAAAAGGGTGCATTTTTGGAGGGCTTGTCAAAAGCCATTGCTTGTTGCATTTACATCTATGTATGGAAGAACCCCGGCAGGTATCTGCCAATAAAAAGGGTCAATTTTTGGAGGGCTTGTCAAAAGCCATTGATTGTTGCTTTTACATCTATGTATGGAAGAACCCCGGCAGGCATCTGCCAATAAAAAGGGTCAATTTTTGGAGCGCTTGTCAAAAGCCATTGCTTGTTGCTTTTACATCTATGTATGGAAGAACCCCGGCAGGCATCTGCCAAAAAAAAGGGTCAATTTTTGGAGGGCTTGTCAAAAGCCATTGCATGTTGCTTTTACATCTATGTATGGAAGAACCCCGGCAGGCATCTGCCAATAAAAAGGGTCAATTTTTGGAGGGCTTGTCAAAAGCCATTGCTTGTTGCTTTTACATCTATGTATGGAAGAACCCCGGCAGGCATCTGCCAAAAAAAAGGGTCAATTTTTGGAGGGCTTGTCAAAAGCCATTGCTTGTTGCTTTTACATTAATGTATGGAAGAACCCCGGCAGGCATCTACCAATAAAAAGGGTACATTTTTGGAGGGCTTGTCAATAGCCATTGCTTGTTGCTTTTACATCCATGTATGGAAGAACCCCGGCAGGCATCTGCCAAAAATAAGGGTCAATTTTTGGAGGGCTTGTCAAAAGCCATTGCTTGTTGCTTTTACATCTATGTATGGAAGAACCCCGGCAGGCATCTGCCAAAAAAAAGGGTCAATTTTTGGAGGGCTTGTCAAAAGCCATTGCTTGTTGCTTTTACATTCATGTATGGAAGAACCCCGGCAGGCATCTGCCAATAAAAGGGGTACATTTTTGGAGGGCTTGTCAAAAGCCATTGCTTGTTGCTTTTACATCTATGTATGGAAGAACCCCGGCAGGCATCTGCCAAGAAAAGGGTACATTTTTGGAGGGCTTGTCAAAAGCCATTGCTTGTTGCTTTTACATCCATGTATGGAAGAACCCCGGCAGGCATCTGCCAATAAAAAGGGTCAATTTTTGGAGGGCTTGTCAAAAGCCATTGCTTGTTGCTTTTACATCCATGTATGGAAGAACCCCGGCAGGCATCTGCCAATAAAAAGGGTCAATTTTTGGAGGGCTTGTCAAAAGCCATTGCTTTTTGCTTTTACATCTATGTATGGAAGAACCCCGGCAGGCATCTGCCAAAAAAAAGGGTCAATTTTTGGAGGGCTTGTCAAAAGCCATTGCTTGTTGCTTTTACATCTATGTATGGAACTCTTTTATTATAAAAGTAAAAAACATAACAACAACATCAGCCGATGTAAACCATAACCAAAATACAACATATACAAACATAAACATAAGACATTATATACATATTTTTAAATACATCACTGTATTCCTCCATGTTCCCGGACTTGGCCAATTCCTCAACCAGCTACACTCATCCACATTCAACTTTTATCGTATCCCCCCCCCCCACTCTCAGTATCCATGTGCCCCAACTCACTCCCTTCCGTACTCATTTGAAACAATCAGCCGGAATGTGTCAAACCCCCCAACGTTCATACCCATATTTATATACAACATACTTTAATCTTTACACCCACATATACATAAGAATATATATACACCTATCCTTTTTTTGACACCTCCACCTATATACCTATATATATATATTTTTTTATTTTTTTTTTTATTTTTTTTTTATTTTTTTTAATATTTTTTTTAAAAAAAATTTTAAATTGTTTTTTTTTTTTCTTTTCTTCTCAATGTATATACTAACCCTAACTCTAACTAACCTAACCCTTCACCACACCAGGCCAACACCCCGCCTCATGTCCCCTCATGTCCGCTTAGTCCTGATGCTGGCCTCCGCCACCACACCGTAGACCTCCCACTCAGACCCTCGCCCCATGTCCTCTCATGTTCTGCATAGTCCGGGCCCGAGCGGGAGAAAAAAAGAAAACAATATAATCCTCCCCACACCCCCCCATTCCCCCACCCAACCTATCTAAACCCCTGTCACTCTCCCTCGCATATACATAACAACAAAAACACAACCCGAAAGCACCAAGTTCGGTTCCTGTAAGCCTTTATACTGCCTTTATGTACAGAAAACAAAAAACTCTGCCGTGCACAATCCCAGCCTACCACCAGAAAGAGGAGAAAGAGACCCACCCGACCCCCCCGAGGATAGGATCCACCCACGCCGACACCTCCCTATCGCTTCCCCTATCGCTTTCCCCTAAAGCTGTCCCTTCTCTTACCCTTTGTTTGATCTAGCCCTAAACTCGCCCTCCTTTCCCTATTGTTTTCCCTATCGCTTAATTTTTTAGTGCCTAAGCGAGGGCGGACCCCCCCCCCAGACGAGCCAGATGAGCCCCCCATCCCCCTGAAGGTCAATACCCTAAGGCACCCCAAAAGAAAAGCCCCTCCATAGGCGAGAGGCTTTGGATGCTCCCAGTCTATCAACCTCCAAAGAACGTACCTTCACGAGGCCGCCGATGATGTTCCCTACAACTTCTTCCACCAGAAGGATTTTGCTCTGCGTAGATACTAAACACCGTGCGTTCCAGGTAAAGTGCCTAACCACTATGCTAACTAAAAAAGAAGTGTTACGGTCCCTACCACCTAGGTCTCCGAACATCCCATAAGCCCACCCGGCGTAGGAGAGGTTGGCTAAGCCGAGCCAGCCGATGGAGGCACCCACCCTTTTGTACACCTCTGCATTAAAGGAGCAATGAAGCAGGAAATGCTCCATACTCTCTAGTGTATCGCTACACTCCTCCCGAGGACATCCTCTGTCATCAGTGTTTCTGTACTTCAAATTGCCCCTTACGTACAGTCTCCCGTGGAAGCAGCGCCAAGCCAGATCCCAAAACTTCTGGGGAATCCTCACTGAATTTAAAAGTTTTAATCCCTCCCTGAGGTCACTACTTGGGCAGTCTTTGAGAGCCAGGGGCTTCTGGAAGTGGGTCATCAGAACCCTTCTGTCAAGGAATTTCCTCGGCATGATCCTGATCTCCCACACCTCCAGACCCCACCGGCGTACCATCTTCAAGACCAGGGCGGCATAAGCTGGGAGATGTCCATGGGGTGTACGCAGGTCTTTCACTTGGCCTCCTCTCTCCCATTCCTGGAAGAAGGGCTGAAACCACTCCCTGTAGGAGAGAATCCACCAAGGAGCCCTCTCTTGCCAGAGGTTTGCCATATTGATCTTAACAAAGGTGTTCACTAGGAACACCACTGGGTTAACCATACCTAACCCTCCTAGTTTCCTTGGTAGATACGTAACTTCTCTCTTAATTAGGTTGAGCCTGTTCCCCCATAACAGTTGGAAGAACAGGCTATAGACCCGAGCCCAGAGAGGTTCTGGCAAGATGCACACACTGCCGAGGTAGAGCAACATGGGCACCAGGTAAGCTTTGGCCAAGTGAACCCTTTCTCTAAGGGTTAAGGACCAACCCTTCCATTGGCCGACCTTCTGGGCAACTAACTTTAGCCTGTCATCCCAGTTTTTCTTGGGATAATCACCCGGGCCAAATTCCACTCCTAAGATCTTTGCAGACCCCTGAGGCTCTGGAAGGGTGTCCAGGAGACCAAAACTAGGATCTCCTCCTCCCAGCCAGAGACTCACGCACTTGTCACGGTTAACCTTGGACCCAGATGCCCGTGAGTAACATTCCACTTCTGACATCACCCACTCCGCCTCCCCCCTTGAGAGGAGACGAAAATGGAGACGTCATCCGCGTATGCAACCACCCTCTGAGTGGCTTCCGGCCCTTCCAAGCCGACCCCGATCCCCGCCAATGGTCCACGGTCAACCCTTCTTAAAAAAGGGTCAATCGCAAACACATATAGCAGGGGACTCAGAGGACAGCCCTGGCGGACACCAGACCCAACCTCAAAGGGGGTTCCAACCCAACCGTTAACCAGCGCGAAAGTCTCTGCCCCAGTGTATAAGGTCTGGAGCCAATTGACAAACCCTCCCGGCAGACCATACCTCAGAAGGACCGACCATAGATACTCATGATTCACTCGGTCAAACGCTTTGGCCTGGTCCAAGGACAGGACGTACCCCTTCCACTGGCCAGAATTTCCCCGCTCCACTGCCTCTCTGACACTGAGGACAGCACTAAAAGTGCTGCGGCCTGGAACGGAACAATGCTGGACCGGCGAAAGAAGCCGGGGTGCAAATTTCACCAACCGATTAAACAGCACCTTTGCGAGAACCTTTCTGTCCGTATTGAGGAGTGCTATGGGACGCCAATTCTCAATACGGGTCGAATCCTTACCCTTTGATAGAACAATCAAAGCTGACCTCCTCATTGACTTTGGCAGAGTGCCCGAGGATAGACACTCATTAAATACCGCTGTCAAGAGAGGAACTAGGGTTCCTTTAAAGGTCTTATAGAACTCGGATGTTAAGCCATCCGGCCCTGGCGATTTTTTCAGACCTAGTCCGTCAATCGCCAGCATTACTTCCTCTTCTTTGATTGGATCCATCAAAACATTAAGGGAGGAGTCCTCTCCCGGCTCAGGGATAGTTTCAGCCAGGAAAGCCGACATCTCCTCCCGGTCTGGATCCTGCCTACCCAAAAGGTGAGAGTAGAAGGATCTAACGACCTCCAGAATCCCTGACTTGGATCTCCTCAGGGACCCTGTACTGTCTATTAGTCCTGTCACTATTTTACGACTCACTGACATCTTACAGTTCCTGTAGGGGTCGGGCGAGCGGTACCTCCCGAAATCCCTCTCAAGAACCAAAGATGCGTGCCTATCATACTGACACCTCTTGAGCAACGCTTTCACCCCGGAGATCTCCTCCTGGCTACCTCCGTCCGAGACCAGACGTTCGAGTTTCCTCCTCAGCTCCTGATACAGGCGGTACCTGCTCATGGACCTGAGGTCTGAAAGCCGGCGGAAAAATCCTGCCACCCGATATTTAAACAACTCCCACCACTCAGACTTAGTGCCACCTAGATCCAACAAAGGTACCTGGCCCTGGAGAAAATCTTCAAAGGCCTGTCTTATTTCCGCTTCTTCCAGGAGAGTAGAATTCAGCCTCCATATACCTCGACCCATCCGAAGGGATTCTGCAATGTTCAGAGAAAACAAAATCATACAGTGGTCGGAGAATTCCACCTCAACAACGGACACTGGTGAAGAGATGGCTTCCTCCTTCAAAAAAAACCTATCTATCCTAGACCTACAGCTTCCTCTTTGATAGGTGAACCCGGGGTGACCTGGGGTATGCCTGATGTGGATATCCACCAGGCGAGCCTCGCTAGCTATGCTATTTAAGGCTATACTATCGTAGGCCAGTCTGTCTATGGAACCTCCTCTATCGCGGGGTCTAACGACAGTGTTAAAATCCCCTCCAAAGATGACCTGTCGCCTAGAAAAAAGGAAAGGCTTAATCCTCATAAAGAGACTTTTCCGGTCCCACTTAGTTTGGGGACCATAGATGTTGATTAATCGCAATTCTTGTCCCTTTATGAGAACATCTAAAATCAGGCACCTTCCCATTTCTAATTCTATCATCCGTCGGCATTTTACCGGTGCGGTGAAAAGAACCGCCACACCGCTATATGGCTCGGCCGCAAGAGACCAGCAGGAGGGCCCGCGTCGCCAATCCCTCCTGGCTTTTACGACGTCTGCCAAAAGCGCCAGCCTGGTCTCTTGCAAAAACAAAATGTCAGCTTCAACTCGGCTGAGAAAATCAAAGGCCATAAATTTAGCCATATCTGACTTAATGCTGGCGACATTAATGGAAGCCAGCGTCAACGGTGTGGGTACCGCCATCCTGGATGATAAAATTAGATGGCTTTCTTCTTCCCACCCCTGTCATGGTCTGAGGAGGACCCCCCAGACTCTCTCCCTTTCTTAGCACGTTTTTTGGAGGTGGTGGAGTCCATCCCCTCCTGGCGGACCTCCCCCCCCTCACTCACACTCCCATCCTCGTCCCCCTGCCCCAGGTTGACCCCTGCCCCAGAGGCCTTTGTACCTCTCGGGTGAAGGGGTCCGGCGCCCTCTGAGACCCCTACCTCACCCTCCTCTTCACTTTGCTGAAGAGCTGGAAAATCCATGAGGGCTTGGTAGCGGTTGGGGGAGAGCACCAGAGGGGTGCAGATGTTGCCTTCCGTGGCCGGGGCATGGCCAGATGACTTTGGCCCGCTCAAGATCTTGCCCTGTGTCCCAGGTGTTTTTTTAGGCTGTACCCTCTCTTCCTCACCAACACTTTCATATTGGGAGGATTGAGAGTCCTCAGCCGCTTGCTCACTCTGGATCCTCCTGACCTCCTCATCCAATTCAGTGTCCCCAAGGGCATCCGTCTCCAGGGCAGGCTCCGGGTTCAGGCCAGAGGTCCGCCCAGTTGCCTGGGCTTCCCTCAGCTCCCTCTCCTTTTGCCTTTTCTCCAGCCTTCGATGGTAGGAAGGCTGGAGCCCTCTCCTTGATATCTTCACTTGCCCTTTTGCCCCGCCGTCTCTGCATGCCCCCTCACCCACAGGAGCCACCCCACTTTCTTCTCCTGCAGGCTTGGCGACAACATTGACCACGGAGCGAGGACACCTACTGAATGGGTGACCTAAGTCACCACACAGGTGACACCTAATCTGGTCACACGATGCGGCCAGATGACCTACCCCCCCACAATGAGCGCACTTCTGCACCGTGCAGCCTGCGCTCAAGTGTGAGGGGTCGCCACACCGGTGACACAGCCTCGGCTGCCCCTGGTAGAAGACCAGGATGCGATCCCTCCCAAGGAAAGCAGAGGATGGAATGTGGGACACAGTCTGCCCCAGACGCCTAAGTTTAACCATAAACGTCCAGGCCCCTGACCAGATGCCAAACTCATCCAGATTCTTCCTGGGCATCTCCGCCACCTCTCCAAAACGACTTAACCAGGTCATGATGTCAATGCAAGAAAGTGACTCGTTACGGGTGAGAACGGTCACCTTCTTGAGACCATTCTGGCGGGATATCGCTTGTGCAGCAAAATCCCGCCAGCCGGGCTTGTCCTTCACCAGCTCATAATTCCCCCAGAAGACCTCCAGGCCTCCTGGTTGAACAAAGCTGATGTCGAACTCAGCTGAGCCATGAGGGTGTATCAGGGCAAAGATGTCACGTGCCCTGAAGCCCATCCCCAGCAGCAGCTCCACCACCGTTTTCCTGGGGGGACAGATCTCATTGCCACGCCACCGGAGACGGACCACATTCCTCCTGACCACAGCCTGCCCGGTTGTCGGGAGCGACCACTGATCTCCTCTTTTCTCTCGGAAGGCCTCCAACCCGTACCTATCTATCCAAAATGATAGGTCCCTCTGCACACCCCCTACAGTCAGGGACTGCTTCCCCTCCCTTAAGGCCTGCAGGAGGCGCTGTTGCAAGTGACCTTCCCCAGGGCCGGAGGACGAGGGTGGGTGGGCTGGTGGTCCCCCCCCCCCACTACCCCGGCATAAGTCCTGCTTGGGGCACTGGGAAGAGGAGCACCAGGCCCTCCCACATTTCCGGCTGACACTTTCTCTCGCAACCCTGTCATTCCCTTGGCCAAGCCAGGCTCAACATTTTTTTTCTTTTCACTCGCTTTCCCTGCCCTGACTCCAACTCCCACCTCTGCATCATCAGGTGCAGCTACGGAGGGGCCGCCAGATGACATAAGCGGCACCTCCAAGCAACCCTCCGCATCATCGGTGTCCATATCACTTGCCAGGGCAGGAAAAGACACTTCTCTATTTACATCACTATATACTTCATTAATCACCTCTTTATTTACATCATTGCTCTTTTCTTTACCTTCTTCATTCATTTTTATTTTACGCTCTTCATTAACTTTTATTTTACACTTTTCATTTACTGGTATTGTCACTTTAATTTCTGAGCTGCTTTTCAGCAGCAACTCTGGATTTACATTTGCCAAGCCACTCCCCTCCTCCACTCCGGAGTGACTGGCTCCGCCTCTGCCAGAGGCTTTGGCTACGCCCTTATCCGAGGCATCGGGTGCCTGCAGACCTATTACGCTGACCGGTCGCGGTGTGACAGGACCGGCCACGTTACAGGCACCCGATCCACGGGACCGCGCTGCCGCTGACTTCCGGTCCGCCCCCTCCTCCGATACTCGGCTCACGCCAAGCACCGGTCTCCGGGGCTCGCCGTCAGCCTGCTCTGGGACCACGCCCCCTGCTGCGCTCTGGCCGCCAGTGCCGCCCACTTCACAGCGAGCGCCGTCCGGCGCCATTTTGCCAGTCCTCGCTGCGATCTTCCCGCATTCCCGCCCCGACCCCACTGCAGGAGCCGGGGCTGGGGGGCTTGCGGGTTCTGCACTCCGAACCAGAATCTCTTGTGACCCGGAGTGCAGAGGAGACCCATGGACATACACGAGTCTCACCTCTTTCAGCCGCCTCTCCTCTCTCAGCTTCTGCCGCATCTTTTTCTTCCTCCGTTTCTCTGCTGCTGCACTTTTTTCCTCTTCCTCTGGGGGCAGCTCCGAGCCGAAACTGAACCCCTCCAGCGACACAGGGGATTCCTGGTCGCAGATCTGTGTCAGTAGACCGGGGGGGGGGGTGCTCCTCCTCTGACCCGGAGCTGCTCCCCGGTAAACGTACCATATTCGGTGAAATAGTCCTTGCCGTTAAATGCCCCGACTCGCGCGGCGCCTCTGCGTCCGACTCCTCCCGTGCTGGGACAGGCACCGGCTCGACAGGGGTTTCCTCCATGGCAGCTTCCATGCTTGCTGCCGAGGTTCCTTGACCGCTTCCTCTAACCGCCATTTCCGTAAAACGGTCCTCATTTTTTAACTTTTCAGCGAAAACGCCTCCTCCTTTTAGGATGGTCGCTCTCCTCTCCTCCACTTCCTTCACCTCCCGGAGCAGGGAGCGGACCTGCGCCGAAAACTTGGTTCTCCTGCCGCCAGAGGATTTCGCTACCCTCTGCCGGGCTACCGCTAGCTCTCCACGGAGGCGCTGCAGGGACCTACCCAGGTCTTTATACTCCTCGAGGTGGGCCACCAGGCGGGAGCCAAAAGTGGTAGCCTCCTCTCCCGGCCTCAGTGACCCCCACTCCGCGGGGTCCCTGCAGCCATGGTCTTCCGGGCCCGATCTTGCTGGTCCCTCTCCTGGAGAGTGCTCCATCGCCTCTGCTCTCTTTGCAGCATGCTGCGATGCCCCAGCCCTGGGGGGCGACGAGGCCACATTGCTGCAGCCCCGAGATGACCTTCTCTCCCCCAGGGCTGGCTCCACTTTCCCAGCCGGCTGGGATGTCCCTCCACCCCCCACCGGCCTACTCCGGAGGGTGGAGGACCGGGACTCCATCTCCGGATGGAGCCCCCCTCAGGGCACTCTGCAAGCCCAGACAGGTGTAACAAACCTGGGCAGGTAATAAAGCAGAGTCCCTGGGAAGGTATATACAAAAAGCACCACACCCAAAACCAAAGCACCTCCTCACTCCTCAGAAAGCAAGCCGCATCTGCCAAGAAAATGGGTAAATTTTTGGAGGGCTTGTCAAAAGCCATTGCTTGTTGCTTTTACATCTATGTATGGAAGAACCCCGGCAGGCATCTGCCAATAAAAAGGGTCAATTTTTGGAGGGCTTGTCAAAAGCCATTGCTTGTTGCTTTTACATCTATGTATGGAAGAACCCCGGCAGGCATCTGCCAATAAAAAGGGTCAATTTTTGAGGGCTTGTCAAAAGCCATTGCTTGTTGCTTTTACATTCATGTATGGAAGAACCCCGGCAGGCATCTGCCAATAAAAGGGGTAAATTTTTGGAGGGCTTGTCAAAAGCCATTGCTTGTTGCTTTTACATCCATGTATGGAAGAACCCCGGCAGGCATCTGCCAAAAAAAGGGTAAATTTTTGGAGGGCTTGTCAAAAGCCATTGCTTGTTGCTTTTACATCCATGTATGGAAGAACCCCGGCAGGCATCTGCCACTAAAAAGGGTCAATTTTTGGAGGGCTTGTCAAAAGTCATTGCTTGTTACTTTTACATCTATGTATGGAAGAACCCCGGCAGGCATCTGCCACTAAAAAGGGTCAATTTTTGGAGGGCTTGTCAAAAGCCATTGCTTGTTGCTTTTACATCTATGTATGGAAGAACCCCGGCAGGCATCTGCCAATAAAAAGGGTCAATTTTTGGAGGGCTTGTCAAAAGCCATTGCTTGTTGCTTTTACATCCATGTATGGAAGAACCCCGGCAGGCATCTGCCAATAAAAAGGGTACATTTTTGGAGGGCTTGTCAAAAGCCGTTGCTTTTACATCTATGTATGGAAGAACCCCGGCAGGCATCTGCCAATAAAAAGGGTAAATTTTTGGAGGGCTTGTCAAAAGCCATTGCTTGTTGCTTTTACATCTATGTATGGAAGAACCCCGGCAGGCATCTGCCAAAAAAAAGGTTCAATTTTTGGAGGGCTTGTCAAAAGCCATTGCTTGTTGCTTTTACATTAATGTATGGAAGAACCCCGGCAGGCATCTACCAATAAAAAGGGTACATTTTTGGAGGGCTTGTCAAAAGCCATTGCTTTTTGCTTTTACATCTATGTATGGAAGAACCTCGGCAGGCATCTGCCAATAAAAAGGGTCAATTTTTGGAGGGCTTGTCAAAAGCCATTGCTTGTTGCTTTTACATCTATGTATGGAAGAACCCCGGCAGGCATCTGCCAAAAAAAAGGGTCAATTTTTGGAGGGCTTGTCAAAAGCCATTGCTTGTTGCTTTTACATTCATGTATGGAAGAACCCCGGCAGGCATCTGCCAATAAAAGGGGTAAATTTTTGGAGGGCTTGTCAAAAGCCATTGCTTGTTGCTTTTACATCTATGTATGGAAGAACCCCGGCAGGCATCTGCCAATAAAAGGGTAAATTTTTGGAGGGCTTGTCAAAAGCCATTGCTTGTTGCTTTTACATCCATGTATGGAAGAACCCCGGCAGGCATCTGCCACTAAAAAGGGTCAATTTTTGGAGGGCTTGTCAAAAGTCATTGCTTGTTACTTTTACATCTATGTATGGAAGAACCCCGGCAGGCATCTGCCAAAAAAAAGGGTCAATTTTTGGAGGGCTTGTCAAAAGCCATTGCTTGTTGCTTTTACATCCATGTATGGAAGAACCCCGGCAGGCATCTGCCAATAAAAAGGGTCAATTTTTGGAGGGCTTGTCAAAAGCGATTGCTTGTTGCTTTTACATCTATGTATGGAAGAACCCCGGCAGGCATCTGCCAATAAAAAGGGTCAATTTTTGGAGGGCTTGTCAAAAGCCATTGCTTGTTGCTTTTACATCTATGTATGGAAGAACCCCGGCAGGCATCTGCCAAAAAAAAGGGTCAATTTTTGGAGGGCTTGTCAAAAGCCATTGCTTGTTGCTTTTACATCCATGTATGGAAGAACCCCGGCAGGCATCTGCCAATAAAAAGGGTCAATTTTTGGAGGGCTTGTCAAAAGCCATTGCTTGTTGCTTTTACATCCATGTATGGAAGAACCCCGGCAGGCATCTGCCACTAAAAAGGGTCAATTTTTGGAGGGCTTGTCAAAAGTCATTGCTTGTTACTTTTACATCTATGTATGGAAGAACCCCGGCAGGCATCTGCCAAAAAAAAGGGTCAATTTTTGGAGGGCTTGTCAAAAGCCATTGCTTGTTGCTTTTACATCCATGTATGGAAGAACCCCGGCAGGCATCTGCCAATAAAAAGGGTCAATTTTTGGAGGGCTTGTCAAAAGCCATTGCTTGTTGCTTTTACATCTATGTATGGAAGAACCCCGGCAGGCATCTGCCAATAAAAAGGGTCAATTTTTGGAGGGCTTGTCAAAAGCCATTGCTTGTTGCTTTTACATCTATGTATGGAAGAACCCCGGCAGGCATCTGCCAAAAAAAAGGGTCAATTTTTGGAGGGCTTGTCAAAAGCCATTGCTTGTTGCTTTTACATTAATGTATGGAAGAACCCCGGCAGGCATCTACCAATAAAAAGGGTACATTTTTGGAGGGCTTGTCAAAAGCCATTGCTTTTTGCTTTTACATCTATGTATGGAAGAACCCCGGCAGGCAATTGCCAAAAAAAAGGGTCAATTTTTGGAGGGCTTGTCAAAAGCCATTGCTTGTTGCTTTTACATCTATGTATGGAAGAACCCCGGCAGGCATCTGCCAATAAAAAGGGTCAATTTTTGGAGGGCTTGTCAAAAGCCATTGCTTGTTGCTTTTACATCTATGTATGGAAGAACCCCGGCAGGTATCTACCAATAAAAAGGGTACATTTTTGGAGGGCTTGTTAAAAGCCATTGCTTGTTGCTTTTACATCTATGTATGGAAGAACCCCGGCAGGCATCTGCCAAAAAAAAGGGTCAATTTTTGGAGGGCTTGTGAAAAGCTATTGCTTGTTGCTTTTACATTAATGTATGGAAGAACCCCGGCAGGCATCTGCCACTAAAAAGGGTCAATTTTTGGAGGGCTTGTGAAAAGCCATTGCTTCTTACTATTACATCCATGTATGGAAGAACCCCGGCAGGCATCTGCCAATAAAAAGGGTCAATTTTTGGAGGGCTTGTCAAAAGCCATTGCTTGTTGCTTTTACATCCATGTATGGAAGAACCCCGGCAGGCATCTGCCACTAAAAAGGGTCAATTTTTGGAGGGCTTGTCAAAAGCCATTGCTTGTTGCTTTTACATCTATGTATGGAAGAACCCCGGCAGGCATCTGCCAATAAAAAGGGTAAATTTTTGGAGGGCTTGTCAAAAGCCATTGCTTGTTGCTTTTACATCTATGTATGGAAGAACCCCGGCAGGCATCTGCCAAAAAAAAGGGTAAATTTTTGGAGGGCTTGTCAAAAGCCATTGCTTGTTGCTTTTACATTAACGTATGGAAGAACCCCGGCAGGCATCTACCAATAAAAAGGGTACATTTTTGGAGGGCTTGTCAAAAGCCATTGCTTGTTGCTTTTACATCTATGTATGGAAGAACCCCGGCAGGCATCTGCCAAAAAAAAGGGTCAATTTTTGGAGGGCTTGTGAAAAGCTATTGCTTGTTGCTTTTACATTAATGTATGGAAGAACCCCGGCAGGCATCTGCCACTAAAAAGGGTCAATTTTTGGAGGGCTTGTGAAAAGCCATTGCTTCTTACTATTACATCCATGTATGGAAGAACCCCGGCAGGCATCTGCCAATAAAAAGGGTCAATTTTTGGAGGGCTTGTCAAAAGCCATTGCTTTTTGCTTTTACATCTATGTATGGAAGAACCCCGGCAGGCATCTGCCAAAAAAAAGGGTACAATTTTGGAGGGCTTGTCAAAAGCCATTGCTTGTTGCTTTTACATCCATGTATGGAAGAACCCCGGCAGGCATCTGCCACTAAAAAGGGTCAATTTTTGGAGGGCTTGTCAAAAGCCATTGCTTGTTGCTTTTACATCTATGTATGGAAGAACCCCGGCAGGCATCTGCCAATAAAAAGGGTAAATTTTTGGAGGGCTTGTCAAAAGCCATTGCTTGTTGCTTTTACATCTATGTATGGAAGAACCCCGGCAGGCATCTGCCAAAAAAAAGGGTCAATTTTTGGAGGGCTTGTCAAAAGCCATTGCTTGTTGCTTTTACATTAACGTATGGAAGAACCCCGGCAGGCATCTACCAATAAAAAGGGTACATTTTTGGAGGGCTTGTCAAAAGCCATTGCTTGTTGCTTTTACATCTATGTATGGAAGAACCCCGGCAGGCATCTGCCAAAAAAAAGGGTCAATTCTTGGAGGGTATGTGAAAAGCTATTGCTTGTTGCTTTTACATTAATGTATGGAAGAACCCCGGCAGGCATCTGCCACTAAAAAGGGTCAATTTTTGGAGGGCTTGTCAAAAGCCATTGCTTGTTGCTTTTACATTAACGTATGGAAGAACCCCGGCAGGCATCTGCCAATAAAAAGGGTCAATTTTTGGAGGGCTTGTCAAAAGCCATTGCTTGTTGCTTTTACATCTATGTATGGAAGAACCCCGGCAGGCATCTGCCAAAAAAAAGGGTCAATTTTTGGAGGGCTTGTCAAAAGCCATTGCTTGTTGCTTTTACATTAATGTATGGAAGAACCCCGGCAGGCATCTACCAATAAAAAGGGTACATTTTTGGAGGGCTTGTCAAAAGCCATTGCTTTTTGCTTTTACATCTATGTATGGAAGAACCCCGGCAGGCATCTGCCAAAAAAAAGGGTCAATTTTTGGAGGGCTTGTCAAAAGCCATTGCTTGTTGCTTTTACATCTATGTATGGAAGAACCCCGGCAGGCATCTGCCAATAAAAAGGGTCAATTTTTGGAGGGCTTGTCAAAAGCCATTGCTTGTTGCTTTTACATCTATGTATGGAAGAACCCCGGCAGGCATCTGCCAATAAAAAGGGTCAATTTTTGGAGGGCTTGTCAAAAGCCATTGCTTGTTGCTTTTACATCTATGTATGGAAGAACCCCGGCAGGCATCTACCAATAAAAAGGGTACATTTTTGGAGGGCTTGTCAAAAGCCATTGCTTGTTGCTTTTACATCCATGTATGGAAGAACCCCGGCAGGCATCTGCCAAAAAAAGGGTAAATTTTTGGAGGGCTTGTCAAAAGCCATTGCTTGTTGCTTTTACATCCATGTATGGAAGAACCCCGGCAGGCATCTGCCACTAAAAAGGGTCAATTTTTGGAGGGCTTGTCAAAAGTCATTGCTTGTTACTTTTACATCTATGTATGGAAGAACCCCGGCAGGCATCTGCCACTAAAAAGGGTCAATTTTTGGAGGGCTTGTCAAAAGCCATTGCTTGTTGCTTTTACATCTATGTATGGAAGAACCCCGGCAGGCATCTGCCAATAAAAAGGGTCAATTTTTGGAGGGCTTGTCAAAAGCCATTGCTTGTTGCTTTTACATCCATGTATGGAAGAACCCCGGCAGGCATCTGCCAATAAAAAGGGTACATTTTTGGAGGGCTTGTCAAAAGCCGTTGCTTTTACATCTATGTATGGAAGAACCCCGGCAGGCATCTGCCAATAAAAAGGGTAAATTTTTGGAGGGCTTGTCAAAAGCCATTGCTTGTTGCTTTTACATCTATGTATGGAAGAACCCCGGCAGGCATCTGCCAAAAAAAAGGTTCAATTTTTGGAGGGCTTGTCAAAAGCCATTGCTTGTTGCTTTTACATTAATGTATGGAAGAACCCCGGCAGGCATCTACCAATAAAAAGGGTACATTTTTGGAGGGCTTGTCAAAAGCCATTGCTTTTTGCTTTTACATCTATGTATGGAAGAACCTCGGCAGGCATCTGCCAATAAAAAGGGTCAATTTTTGGAGGGCTTGTCAAAAGCCATTGCTTGTTGCTTTTACATCTATGTATGGAAGAACCCCGGCAGGCATCTGCCAAAAAAAAGGGTCAATTTTTGGAGGGCTTGTCAAAAGCCATTGCTTGTTGCTTTTACATTCATGTATGGAAGAACCCCGGCAGGCATCTGCCAATAAAAGGGGTAAATTTTTGGAGGGCTTGTCAAAAGCCATTGCTTGTTGCTTTTACATCTATGTATGGAAGAACCCCGGCAGGCATCTGCCAATAAAAGGGTAAATTTTTGGAGGGCTTGTCAAAAGCCATTGCTTGTTGCTTTTACATCCATGTATGGAAGAACCCCGGCAGGCATCTGCCACTAAAAAGGGTCAATTTTTGGAGGGCTTGTCAAAAGTCATTGCTTGTTACTTTTACATCTATGTATGGAAGAACCCCGGCAGGCATCTGCCAAAAAAAAGGGTCAATTTTTGGAGGGCTTGTCAAAAGCCATTGCTTGTTGCTTTTACATCCATGTATGGAAGAACCCCGGCAGGCATCTGCCAATAAAAAGGGTCAATTTTTGGAGGGCTTGTCAAAAGCGATTGCTTGTTGCTTTTACATCTATGTATGGAAGAACCCCGGCAGGCATCTGCCAATAAAAAGGGTCAATTTTTGGAGGGCTTGTCAAAAGCCATTGCTTGTTGCTTTTACATCTATGTATGGAAGAACCCCGGCAGGCATCTGCCAAAAAAAAGGGTCAATTTTTGGAGGGCTTGTCAAAAGCCATTGCTTGTTGCTTTTACATCCATGTATGGAAGAACCCCGGCAGGCATCTGCCAATAAAAAGGGTCAATTTTTGGAGGGCTTGTCAAAAGCCATTGCTTGTTGCTTTTACATCCATGTATGGAAGAACCCCGGCAGGCATCTGCCACTAAAAAGGGTCAATTTTTGGAGGGCTTGTCAAAAGTCATTGCTTGTTACTTTTACATCTATGTATGGAAGAACCCCGGCAGGCATCTGCCAAAAAAAAGGGTCAATTTTTGGAGGGCTTGTCAAAAGCCATTGCTTGTTGCTTTTACATCCATGTATGGAAGAACCCCGGCAGGCATCTG
The DNA here is from genome assembly GCF_050947455.1 of Rhinoderma darwinii. Lineage (NCBI taxonomy): Eukaryota > Metazoa > Chordata > Amphibia > Anura > Rhinodermatidae > Rhinoderma > Rhinoderma darwinii. Next base: position 32,772 of record NW_027462087.1, read on the forward strand.
CCAATAAAAAGGGTCAATTTTTGGAGGGCTTGTCAAAAGCCATTGCTTGTTGCTTTTACATCTATGTATGGAAGAACCCCGGCAGGCATCTGCCAATAAAAAGGGTCAATTTTTGGAGGGCTTGTCAAAAGCCATTGCTTGTTGCTTTTACATCTATGTATGGAAGAACCCCGGCAGGCATCTGCCAAAAAAAAGGGTCAATTTTTGGAGGGCTTGTCAAAAGCCATTGCTTGTTGCTTTTACATTAATGTATGGAAGAACCCCGGCAGGCATCTACCAATAAAAAGGGTACATTTTTGGAGGGCTTGTCAAAAGCCATTGCTTTTTGCTTTTACATCTATGTATGGAAGAACCCCGGCAGGCAATTGCCAAAAAAAAGGGTCAATTTTTGGAGGGCTTGTCAAAAGCCATTGCTTGTTGCTTTTACATCTATGTATGGAAGAACCCCGGCAGGCATCTGCCAATAAAAAGGGTCAATTTTTGGAGGGCTTGTCAAAAGCCATTGCTTGTTGCTTTTACATCTATGTATGGAAGAACCCCGGCAGGTATCTACCAATAAAAAGGGTACATTTTTGGAGGGCTTGTTAAAAGCCATTGCTTGTTGCTTTTACATCTATGTATGGAAGAACCCCGGCAGGCATCTGCCAAAAAAAAGGGTCAATTTTTGGAGGGCTTGTGAAAAGCTATTGCTTGTTGCTTTTACATTAATGTATGGAAGAACCCCGGCAGGCATCTGCCACTAAAAAGGGTCAATTTTTGGAGGGCTTGTGAAAAGCCATTGCTTCTTACTATTACATCCATGTATGGAAGAACCCCGGCAGGCATCTGCCAATAAAAAGGGTCAATTTTTGGAGGGCTTGTCAAAAGCCATTGCTTGTTGCTTTTACATCCATGTATGGAAGAACCCCGGCAGGCATCTGCCACTAAAAAGGGTCAATTTTTGGAGGGCTTGTCAAAAGCCATTGCTTGTTGCTTTTACATCTATGTATGGAAGAACCCCGGCAGGCATCTGCCAATAAAAAGGGTAAATTTTTGGAGGGCTTGTCAAAAGCCATTGCTTGTTGCTTTTACATCTATGTATGGAAGAACCCCGGCAGGCATCTGCCAAAAAAAAGGGTAAATTTTTGGAGGGCTTGTCAAAAGCCATTGCTTGTTGCTTTTACATTAACGTATGGAAGAACCCCGGCAGGCATCTACCAATAAAAAGGGTACATTTTTGGAGGGCTTGTCAAAAGCCATTGCTTGTTGCTTTTACATCTATGTATGGAAGAACCCCGGCAGGCATCTGCCAAAAAAAAGGGTCAATTTTTGGAGGGCTTGTGAAAAGCTATTGCTTGTTGCTTTTACATTAATGTATGGAAGAACCCCGGCAGGCATCTGCCACTAAAAAGGGTCAATTTTTGGAGGGCTTGTGAAAAGCCATTGCTTCTTACTATTACATCCATGTATGGAAGAACCCCGGCAGGCATCTGCCAATAAAAAGGGTCAATTTTTGGAGGGCTTGTCAAAAGCCATTGCTTTTTGCTTTTACATCTATGTATGGAAGAACCCCGGCAGGCATCTGCCAAAAAAAAGGGTACAATTTTGGAGGGCTTGTCAAAAGCCATTGCTTGTTGCTTTTACATCCATGTATGGAAGAACCCCGGCAGGCATCTGCCACTAAAAAGGGTCAATTTTTGGAGGGCTTGTCAAAAGCCATTGCTTGTTGCTTTTACATCTATGTATGGAAGAACCCCGGCAGGCATCTGCCAATAAAAAGGGTAAATTTTTGGAGGGCTTGTCAAAAGCCATTGCTTGTTGCTTTTACATCTATGTATGGAAGAACCCCGGCAGGCATCTGCCAAAAAAAAGGGTCAATTTTTGGAGGGCTTGTCAAAAGCCATTGCTTGTTGCTTTTACATTAACGTATGGAAGAACCCCGGCAGGCATCTACCAATAAAAAGGGTACATTTTTGGAGGGCTTGTCAAAAGCCATTGCTTGTTGCTTTTACATCTATGTATGGAAGAACCCCGGCAGGCATCTGCCAAAAAAAAGGGTCAATTCTTGGAGGGTATGTGAAAAGCTATTGCTTGTTGCTTTTACATTAATGTATGGAAGAACCCCGGCAGGCATCTGCCACTAAAAAGGGTCAATTTTTGGAGGGCTTGTCAAAAGCCATTGCTTGTTGCTTTTACATTAACGTATGGAAGAACCCCGGCAGGCATCTGCCAATAAAAAGGGTCAATTTTTGGAGGGCTTGTCAAAAGCCATTGCTTGTTGCTTTTACATCTATGTATGGAAGAACCCCGGCAGGCATCTGCCAAAAAAAAGGGTCAATTTTTGGAGGGCTTGTCAAAAGCCATTGCTTGTTGCTTTTACATTAATGTATGGAAGAACCCCGGCAGGCATCTACCAATAAAAAGGGTACATTTTTGGAGGGCTTGTCAAAAGCCATTGCTTTTTGCTTTTACATCTATGTATGGAAGAACCCCGGCAGGCATCTGCCAAAAAAAAGGGTCAATTTTTGGAGGGCTTGTCAAAAGCCATTGCTTGTTGCTTTTACATCTATGTATGGAAGAACCCCGGCAGGCATCTGCCAATAAAAAGGGTCAATTTTTGGAGGGCTTGTCAAAAGCCATTGCTTGTTGCTTTTACATCTATGTATGGAAGAACCCCGGCAGGTATCTACCAATAAAAAGGGTACATTTTTGGAGGGCTTGTTAAAAGCCATTGCTTGTTGCTTTTACATCTATGTATGGAAGAACCCCGGCAGGCATCTGCCAAAAAAAAGGGTCAATTTTTGGAGGGCTTGTGAAAAGCTATTGCTTGTTGCTTTTACATTAATGTATGGAAGAACCCCGGCAGGCATCTGCCACTAAAAAGGGTCAATTTTTGGAGGGCTTGTGAAAAGCCATTGCTTCTTACTATTACATCCATGTATGGAAGAACCCCGGCAGGCATCTGCCAATAAAAAGGGTCAATTTTTGGAGGGCTTGTCAAAAGCCATTGCTTTTTGCTTTTACATCTATGTATGGAAGAACCCCGGCAGGCATCTGCCAAAAAAAAGGGTACAATTTTGGAGGGCTTGTCAAAAGCCATTGCTTGTTGCTTTTACATCCATGTATGGAAGAACCCCGGCAGGCATCTGCCACTAAAAAGGGTCAATTTTTGGAGGGCTTGTCAAAAGCCATTGCTTGTTGCTTTTACATCTATGTATGGAAGAACCCCGGCAGGCATCTGCCAATAAAAAGGGTAAATTTTTGGAGGGCTTGTCAAAAGCCATTGCTTGTTGCTTTTACATCTATGTATGGAAGAACCCCGGCAGGCATCTGCCAAAAAAAAGGGTCAATTTTTGGAGGGCTTGTCAAAAGCCATTGCTTGTTGCTTTTACATTAACGTATGGAAGAACCCCGGCAGGCATCTACCAATAAAAAGGGTACATTTTTGGAGGGCTTGTCAAAAGCCATTGCTTGTTGCTTTTACATCTATGTATGGAAGAACCCCGGCAGGCATCTGCCAAAAAAAAGGGTCAATTTTTGGAGGGCTTGTGAAAAGCTATTGCTTGTTGCTTTTACATTAATGTATGGAAGAACCCCGGCAGGCATCTGCCACTAAAAAGGGTCAATTTTTGGAGGGCTTGTGAAAAGCCATTGCTTCTTACTATTACATCCATGTATGGAAGAACCCCGGCAGGCATCTGCCAATAAAAAGGGTCAATTTTTGGAGGGCTTGTCAAAAGCCATTGCTTTTTGCTTTTACATCTATGTATGGAAGAACCCCGGCAGGCATCTGCCCAAAAAAAAGGGTAAATTTTTGGAGGGCTTGTCAAAAGCCATTGCTTGTTGCTTTTACATCTATGTATGGAAGAACCCCGGCAGGCATCTGCCACTAAAAAGGGTCAATTTTTGGAGGGCTTGTCAAAAGCCATTACTTGTTGCTTTTACATCTATGTATGGAAGAACCCCGGCAGGCATCTGCCAATAAAAAGGGTCAATTTTTGGAGGGCTTGTCAAAAGCCATTGCTTGTTGCTTTTACATCTATGTATGGAAGAACCCCGGCAGGCATCTGCCAATAAAAAGGGTCAATTTTTGGAGGCCTTGTGAAAAGCCATTGCTTGTTGCTTTTACATCTATGTATGGAAGAACCCCGGCAGGCATCTGCCAAAAAAAAGGGTCAATTTTTGGAGGGCTTGTCAAAAGCCATTGCTTGTTGCTTTTACATTAATGTATGGAAGAACCCCGGCAGGCATCTACCAATAAAAAGGGTACATTTTTGGAGGGCTTGTCAAAAGCCATTGCTTGTTGCTTTTACATCTATGTATGGAAGAACCCCGGCAGGCATCTGCCAAAAAAAAGGGTCAATTTTTGGAGGGCTTGTCAAAAGCCATTGCTTGTTGCTTTTACATCTATGTATGGAAGAACCCCGGCAGGCATCTGCCAAAAAAAAGGGTCAATTTTTGGAGGGCTTGTCAAAAGCCATTGCTTGTTGCTTTTACATTCATGTATGGAAGAACCCCGGCAGGCATCTGCCAATAAAAGGGGTACATTTTTGGAGGGCTTGTCAAAAGCCATTGCTTGTTGCTTATACATCCATGTATGGAAGAACCCCGGCAGGCATCTGCCAATAAAAAGGGTCAATTTTTGGAGGGCTTGTCAAAAGCCATTGCTTTTTGCTTTTACATCTATGTATGGAAGAACCCCGGCAGGCATCTGCCAAAAAAAAGGGTACATTTTTGGAGGGCTTGTCAAAAGCCATTGCTTGTTGCTTTTACATCTATGTATGGAAGAACCCCGGCAGGCATCTGCCACTAAAAAGGGTTAATTTTTGGAGGGCTTGTCAAAAGCCATTGCTTGTTGCTTTTACATCTATGTATGGAAGAACCCCGGCAGGCATCTGCCAATAAAAAGGGTCAATTTTTGGAGGGCTTGTCAAAAGCCATTGCTTGTTGCTTTTACATCTATGTATGGAAGAACCCCGGCATGCATCTGCCAAAAAAAAGGGTCAATTTTTGGAGGGCTTGTCAAAAGCCATTGCTTGTTGCTTTTACATTAATGTATGGAAGAACCCCGGCAGGCATCTACCAATAAAAAGGGTACATTTTTGGAGGGCTTGTCAAAAGCCATTGCTTTTTGCTTTTACATCCATGTATGGAAGAACCCCGGCAGGCATCTGCCAATAAAAAGGGTCAATTTTTGGAGGGCTTGTCAAAAGCCATTGCTTGTTGCTTTTACATCTATGTATGGAAGAACCCCGGCAGGCATCTGCCAAAAAAAAAGGGTAAATTTTTGGAGGGCTTGTCAAAAGCCATTGCTTGTTGCTTTTACATCTATGTATGGAAGAACCCCGGCAGGCATCTGCCACTAAAAAGGGTCAATTTTTGGAGGGCTTGTCAAAAGCCATTGCTTGTTGCTTTTACATCTATGTATGGAAGAACCCCGGCAGGCATCTGCCAATAAAAAGGGTCAATTTTTGGAGGGCTTGTCAAAAGCCATTGCTTGTTGCTTTTACATCCATGTATGGAAGAACCCCGGCAGGCATCTGCCAATAAAAAGGGTCAATTTTTGGAGGGCTTGTCAAAAGCCATTGCTTGTTGCTTTTACATCCATGTATGGAAGAACCCCGGCAGGCATCTGCCACTAAAAAGGGTCAATTTTTGGAGGGCTTGTCAAAAGCCATTGCTTGTTGCTTTTACATCTATGTATGGAAGAACCCCGGCAGGCATCTGCCAAAAAAAGGGTACATTTTTGGAGGGCTTGTCAAAAGCCATTGCTTGTTGCTTTTACATTCATGTATGGAAGAACCCCGGCAGGCATCTGCCAAAAAAAGGGTCAATTTTTGGAGGGCTTGTCAAAAGCCATTGCTTGTTGCTTTTACATCAATGTATGGAAGAACCCCGGCAGGCATCTGCCAATAAAAAGGGTCAATTTTTGGAGGGCTTGTCAAAAGTCATTGCTTGTTGTTTTTACATCTATGTATGGAAGAACCCCGGCAGGCATCTGCCAATAAAAAGGGTCAATTTATGGAGAGCTTGTCAAAAGCCATTGCTTGTTGCTTTTACATCTATGTATGGAAGAACCCCGGCAGGCATCTGCCAAAAAAAAGGGTCAATTTTTGGAGGGCTTGTCAAAAGCCATTGCTTGTTGCTTTTACATCCATGTATGGAAGAACCCCGGCAGGCATCTGCCACTAAAAAGGGTCAATTTTTGGAGGGCTTGTCAAAAGCCATTGCTTGTTGCTTTTACATCTATGTATGGAAGAACCCCGGCAGGCATCTGCCAATTAAAAGGGTACATTTTTGGAGGGCTTGTCAAAAGCCATTGCTTGTTGCTTTTACATCCATGTATGGAAGAACCCCGGCAGGCATCTGCCACTAAAAAGGGTCAATTTTTGGAGGGCTTGTCAAAAGCCATTGCTTGTTGCTTTTACATCTATGTATGGAAGAACCCCGGCAGGCATCTGCCAATTAAAAGGGTACATTTTTGGAGGGCTTGTCAAAAGCCATTGCTTGTTGCTTTTACATCCATGTATGGAAGAACCCCGGCAGGCATCTGCCAATAAAAAGGGTCAATTTTTGGAGTGCTTGTCAAAAGCCATTGCTTGTTGCTTTTACATCTATGTATGGAAGAACCCCGGCAGGCATCTGCCAATAAAAAGGGTCAATTTTTGGAGGGCTTGTGAAAAGCCATTGCTTCTTGCTTTTACATTCATGTATGGAAGAACCCCGGCAGGCATCTGCCAAAAAAAAGGGTCAATTTTTGGAGGGCTTGTCAAAAGCCATTGCTTGTTGCTTTTACATCCATGTATGGAAGAACCCCGGCAGGCATCTGCCAATAAAAAGGGTCAATTTTTGGAGGGCTTGTCAAAAGCCATTGCTTGTTGCTTTTACATCCATGTATGGAAGAACCCCGGCAGGCATCTGCCAATAAAAAGGGTCAATTTTTGGAGGGCTTGTCAAAAGCCATTGCTTGTTGCTTTTACATCCATGTATGGAAGAACCCCGGCAGGCATCTGCCAATAAAAAGGGTCAATTTTTGGAGGGCTTGTCAAAAGCCATTGCTTGTTGCTTTTACATCCATGTATGGAAGAACCCCGGCAGGCATCTGCCAAAAAAAGGGTAAATTTTTGGAGTGCTTGTCAAAAGCCATTGCTTGTTGCTTTTACATCTATGTATGGAAGAACCCCGGCAGGCATCTGCCAATAAAAAGGGTCAATTTTTGGACGGCTTGTCAAAAGCCATTGCTTGTTGCTTTTACATCTATGTATGGAAGAACCCCGGCAGGCATCTGCCAAAAAAAGGGTCAATTTTTGGAGGGCTTGTCAAAAGCCATTGCTTGTTGCTTTTACAACTATGTATGGAAGAACCCCGGCAGGCATCTGCCACTAGAAAGGGTCAATTTTTGGAGGGCTTGTGAAAAGCCATTGCTTGTTGCTTTTTCATTCATGTATGGAAGAACCCCGGCAGGCATCTGCCAATAAAAAGGGTCAATTTATGGAGAGCTTGTCAAAAGCCATTGCTTGTTGCTTTTACATCTATGTATGGAAGAACCCCGGCAGGCATCTGCCAAAAAAAAGGGTCAATTTTTGGAGGGCTTGTCAAAAGCCATTGCTTGTTGCTTTTACATCCATGTATGGAAGAACCCCGGCAGGCATCTGCCACTAAAAAGGGTCCATTTTTGGAGGGCTTGTCAAAAGCCATTGCTTGTTGCTTTTACATCTATGTATGGAAGAACCCCGGCAGGCATCTGCCAAAAAAAGGGTCAATTTTTGGAGGGCTTGTCAAAAGCCATTGCTTGTTGCTTTTACATTCATGTATGGAAGAACCCCGGCAGGCATCTGCCAATAGAAAGGGTCAATTTTTGGAGGGCTTGTGAAAAGCCATTGCTTGTTGCTTTTACATTCATGTATGGAAGAACCCCGGCAGGCATCTGCCAATAAAAGGGGTAAATTTTTGGAGGGCTTGTCAAAAGCCATTGCTTGTTGCTTTTACATCTATGTATGGAAGAACCCCGGCAGGCATTTGCCAAAAAAAGGGTACATTTTTGGAGGGCTTGTCAAAAGCCATTGCTTGTTGCTTTTGCATCCATGTATGGAAGAACCCCGGCAGGCATCGCCAATAAAAAGGGTCAATTTTTGGAGGGCTTATCAAAAGCCATTGCTTGTTGCTTTTACATCTATCTATGGAAGAACCCCGGCAGGCATCTGCCACTAAAAAGGGTCAATTTTTGGAGGGCTTGTCAAAAGCCATTGCTTGTTGCTTTTACATCCATGTATGGAAGAACCCCGGCAGGCATCTGCCACTAAAAAGGGTCAATTTTTGGAGGGCTTGTCAAAAGCCATTGCTTGTTGCTTTTACATCTATGTATGGAAGAACCCCGGCAGGCATCTGCCAAAAAAAGGGTCAATTTTTGGAGGGCTTGTCAAAAGCCATTGCTTGTTGCTTTTACATCTATGTATGGAAGAACCCCGACAGGCATCTGCCAATAAAAAGGGTCAATTTTTGGAGGGCTTGTCAAAAGCCATTGCTTGTTACTTTTACATCTATGTATGGAAGAACCCCGGCAGGCATCTGCCAATAAAAAGGGTCAATTTTTGGAGTGCTTGTCAAAAGCCATTGCTTTGTTGCTTTTACATCTATGTATGGAAGAACCCCGGCAGGCATCTGCCAATAAAAAGGGTCAATTTTTGGAGGGCTTGTGAAAAGCCATTGCTTGTTGCTTTTACATTCATGTATGGAAGAACCCCGGCAGGCATCTGCCAAAAAAAAGGGTCAATTTTTGGAGGGCTTGTCAAAAGCCATTGCTTGTTGCTTTTACATCCATGTATGGAAGAACCCCGGCAGGCATCTGCCAAAAAAAGGGTAAATTTTTGGAGGGCTTGTCAAAAGCCATTGCTTGTTGCTTTTACATCCATGTATGGAAGAACCCCGGCAGGCATCTGCCAATAAAAAGGGTCAATTTTTGGAGGGCTTGTCAAAAGCCATTGCTTGTTGCTTTTACATCTATCTATGGAAGAACCCCGGCAGGCATCTGCCAAAAAAAGGGTACATTTTTGGAGGGCTTGTCAAAAGCCATTGCTTGTTGCTTTTACATCTATGTATGGAAGAACCCCGGCAGGCATTTGCCAAAAAAAGGGTAAATTTTTGGAGGGCTTGTCAAAAGCCATTGCTTGTTGCTTTTACATCCATGTATGGAAGAACCCCGGCAGGCATCTGCCACTAAAAAGGGTCAATTTTTGGAGGGCTTGTCAAAAGCCATTGCTTGTTGCTTTTACATCTATGTATGGAAGAACCCCGGCAGGCATCTGCCAAAAAAAGGGTACATTTTTGGAGGGCTTGTCAAAAGTCATTGCTTGTTGCTTTTACATCCATGTATGGAAGAACCCCGGCAGGCATCTGCTAATAAAAAGGGTAAATTTTTGGAGGGCTTGTCAAAAGCCATTGCTTGTTGCTTTTACATCCATGTATGGAAGAACCCCGGCAGGCATCTGCCAAAAAAAGGGTAAATTTTTGGAGGACTTGTCAAAAGCCATTGCTTGTTGCTTTTACATCCATGTATGGAAGAACCCCGGCAGGCATCTGCCAATAAAAAGGGTCAATTTTTGGAGGGCTTGTCAAAAGCCATTGCTTGTTGCTTTTACATCTATCTATGGAAGAACCCCGGCAGGCATCTGCCAATAAAAAGGGTAAATTTTTGGAGGGCTTGTCAAAAGCCATTGCTTGTTGCTTTTACATCCATGTATGGAAGAACCCCGGCAGGCATCTGCCAATAAAAAGGGTCAATTTTTGGAGGGCTTGTCAAAAGCCATTGCTTGTTGCTTTTACATCCATGTATGGAAGAACCCCGGCAGGCATCTGCCAAAAAAAAGGGTCAATTTATGGAGGGCTTGTCAAAAGCCATTGCTTGTTGCTTTTACATCCATGTATGGAAGAACCCCGGCAGGCATCTGCCACTAAAAAGGGTCAATTTTTGGAGGGCTTGTCAAAAGCCATTGCTTGTTGCTTTTACATCTATGTATGGAAGAACCCCGGCAGGCATCTGCCAAAAAAAGGGTAAATTTTTGGAGGGCTTGTCAAAAGCCATTGCTTGTTGCTTTTACAACTATGTATGGAAGAACCCCGGCAGGCATCTGCCAATAGAAAGGGTCAATTTTTGGAGGGCTTGTGAAAAGCCATTGCTTGTTGCTTTTACATTCATGTATGGAAGAACCCCGGCAGGCATCTGCCAATAAAAGGGGTAAATTTTTGGAGGGCTTGTCAAAAGCCATTGCTTGTTGCTTTTACATCTATGTATGGAAGAACCCCGGCAGGCATTTGCCAAAAAAAGGGTAAATTTTTGGAGGGCTTGTCAAAAGCCATTGCTTGTTGCTTTTACATCCATGTATGGAAGAACCCCGGCAGGCATCTGCCAAAAAAAGGGTCAATTTTTGGAGGGCTTGTCAAAAGCCATTGCTTGTTGCTTTTACATCTATCTATGGAAGAACCCCGGCAGGCATCTGCCACTAAAAAGGGTCAATTTTTGGAGGGCTTGTCAAAAGCCATTGCTTGTTGCTTTTACATCTATGTATGGAAGAACCCCGGCAGGCATCTGCCAAAAAAAGGGTACATTTTTGGAGGGCTTGTCAAAAGCCATTGCTTGTTGCTTTTACATCCATGTATGGAAGAACCCCGGCAGGCATCTGCCAATAAAAAGGGTAAATTTTTGGAGGGCTTGTCAAAAGCCATTGCTTGTTGCTTTTACATTCATGTATGGAAGAACCCCGGAAGGCATCTGCCAATAAAAAGGGTCAATTTTTGGAGGGCTTGTCAAAAGCCATTGCTTGTTGCTTTTACATCCATGTATGGAAGAACCCCGGCAGGCATCTGCCACTAAAAAGGGTCAATTTTTGGAGGGCTTGTCAAAAGCCATTGCTTGTTGCTTTTACATCTATGTATGGAAGAACCCCGGCAGGCATCTGCCAAAAAAAGGGTACATTTTTGGAGGGCTTGTCAAAAGCCATTGCTTGTTGCTTTTACATTTATGTATGGAAGAACCCCGGCAGGCATCTGCCAATAAAAAGGGTCAATTTTTGGAGGGCTTGTCAAAAGCCATTGCTTGTTGCTTTTACATCCATGTATGGAAGAACCCCGGCAGGCATCTGCCAATAGAAAGGGTCAATTTTTGGAGGGCTTGTGAAAAGCCATTGCTTGTTGCTTTTACATTCATGTATGGAAGAACCCCGGCAGGCATCTGCCAATAAAAGGGGTAAATTTTTGGAGGGCTTGTCAAAAGCCATTGCTTGTTGCTTTTACATCTATGTATGGAAGAACCCCGGCAGGCATTTGCCAATAAAAAGGGTAAATTTTTGGAGGGCTTGTCAAAAGCCATTGCTTGTTGCTTTTACATCCATGTATGGAAGAATCCCGGCAGGCATCGCCAATAAAAAGGGTCAATTTTTGGAGGGCTTATCAAAAGCCATTGCTTGTTGCTTTTACATCTATCTATGGAAGAACCCCGGCAGGCATCTGCCACTAAAAAGGGTCAATTTTTGGAGGGCTTGTCAAAAGCCATTGCTTGTTGCTTTTACATCCATGTATGGAAGAACCCCGGCAGGCATCTGCCACTAAAAAGGGTCAATTTTTGGAGGGCTTGTCAAAAGCCATTGCTTGTTGCTTTTACATCTATGTATGGAAGAACCCCGGCAGGCATCTGCCAATTAAAAGGGTCAATTTTTGGAGGGCTTGTGAAAAGCCATTGCTTGTTGCTTTTACATCCATGTATGAAAGAACCCCGGCAGGCATCTGCCAATAAAAAGGGTCAATTTTTGGAGTGCTTGTCAAAAGCCATTGCTTGTTGCTTTTACATCTATGTATGGAAGAACCCGGAGGGCATCTGCCAATAAAAAGGGTCAATTTTTGGAGGGCTTGTGAAAAGCCATTGCTTGTTGCTTTTACATTCATGTATGGAAGAACCCCGGCAGGCATCTGCCAAAAAAAAGGGTCAATTTTTGGAGGGCTTGTCAAAAGCCATTGCTTGTTGCTTTTACATCAATGTATGGAAGAACCCCGGCAGGCATCTGCCAATAAAAAGGGTCAATTTTTGGAGGGCTTGTCAAAAGCCATTGCTTTTTGCTTTTACATCTATGTATGGAAGAACCCCGGCAGGCATCTGCCACTAAAAAGGGTCAATTTATGGAGGGCTTGTCAAAAGCCATTGCTTGTTGCTTTTACATCTATGTATGGAAGAACCCCGGCAGGCATCTGCAAAAAAAGGGTAAATTTTTGGAGGGCTTGTCAAAAGCCATTGCTTGTTGCTTTTACATTCATGTATGGAAGAACCCCGGCAGGCATCTGCCACTAAAAAGGGTCCATTTTTGGAGGGCTTGTCAAAAGCCATTGCTTGTTGCTTTTACATCTATGTATGGAAGAACCCCGGCAGGCATCTGCCAAAAAAAGGGTCAATTTTTGGAGGGCTTGTCAAAAGCCATTGCTTGTTGCTTTTACATTCATGTATGGAAGAACCCTGGCAGGCATCTGCCAATAGAAAGGGTCAATTTTTGGAGGGCTTGTCAAAAGCCATTGCTTGTTGCTTTTACATTCATGTATGGAAGAACCCCGGCAGGCATCACCAATAAAAAGGGTCAATTTTTGGAGGGCTTATCAAAAGCCATTGCTTGTTGCTTTTACATCTATCTATGGAAGAACCCCGGCAGGCATCTGCCAATAAAAAGGGTACATTTTTGGAGGGCTTGTCAAAAGCCATTGCTTGTTGCTTTTACATCCATGTATGGAAGAACCCCGGCAGGCATCTGCCAAAAAAAGGGTAAATTTTTGGAGGGCTTGTCAAAAGCCATTGCTTGTTGCTTTTACATCCATGTATGGAAGAACCCCGGCAGGCATCTGCCAATAAAAAGGGTCAATTTTTGGAGGGCTTGTCAAAAGCCATTGCTTGTTGCTTTTACATCTATCAATGGAAGAACCCCGGCAGGCATCTGCCAATAGAAAGGGTCAATTTTTGGAGGGCTTGTGAATAGCCATTGCTTGTTGCATTTACATCCATGTATGGAAGAACCCCGGCAGGCATCTGCCAAAAAAAGTGTAAATTTTTGGAGGGCTTGTCAAAAGCCATTGCTTGTTGCTTTTACATCTATGTATGGAAGAACCCCGGCAGGCATTTGCCAAAAAAAGGGTACATTTTTGGAGGGCTTGTCAAAAGCCTTTGCTTGTTGCTTTTACATCCATGTATGGAAGAACCCCGGCAGGCATTTGCCAAAAAAAGGGTACATTTTTGGAGGGCTTGTCAAAAGCCATTGCTTGTTGCTTTTACATCTATGTATGGAAGAACCCCGGCAGGCATCTGCCACTAAAAAGGGTACATTTTTGGAGGGCTTGTCAAAAGCCATTGCTTGTTGCTTTTACATCCATGTATGGAAGAACCCCGGCAGGCATCTGCCAATAAAAAGGGTCAATTTTTGGAGGGCTTGTCAAAAGCCATTGCTTGTTGCTTTTACATCCATGTATGGAAGAACCCCGGCAGGTATCTGCCACTAAAAAGGGTCAATTTTTGGAGGGCTTGTCAAAAGCCATTGCTTGTTGCTTTTACATCTATGTATGGAAGAACCCCGGCAGGCATCTGCCAAAAAAAAGGGTCAATTTTTGGAGGGCTTGTCAAAAGCCATTGCTTGTTGCTTTTACATCCATGTATGGAAGAACCCCGGCAGGCATCTGCCAAAAAAAGGGTACATTTTTGGAGGGCTTGTCAAAAGCCATTGCTTGTTGCTTTTACATCCATGTATGGAAGAACCCCGGCAGGCATCTGCCAATAAAAAGGGTCAATTTTTGGAGGGCTTGTCAAAAGCCATTGCTTGTTGCTTTTACATCCATGTATGGAAGAACCCCGGCAGGCATCTGCCACTAAAAAGGGTCAATTTTTGGAGGGCTTGTCAAAAGCCATTGCTTGTTGCTTTTACATCTATGTATGGAAGAACCCCGGCAGGCATCTGCCAAAAAAAGGGTCAATTTTTGGAGGGCTTGTCAAAAGCCATTGCTTGTTGCTTTTACAACTATGTATGGAAGAACCCCGGCAGGCATCTGCCAATAGAAAGGGTCAATTTTTGGAGGGCTTGTGAAAAGCCATTGCTTGTTGCTTTTACATTAATGTATGGAAGAACCCCGGCAGGCATCTGCCAATACAAAGGGTAAATTTTTGGACGGCTTGTGAAAAGCCATTGCTTGTTACTTTTACATCCATGTATGGAAGAACCCCGGCAGGCATCTGCCAATAAAAAGGGTACATTTTTGGAGGGCTTGTCAAAAGCCATTGCTTTTTGCTTTTACATCTATGTATGGAAGAACCCCGGCAGGCATCTGCCAAAAAAAAGGGTACATTTTTGGAGGGCTTGTCAAAAGCCATTGCTTGTTGCTTTTACATCCATGTATGGAAGAACCCCGGCAGGCATCTGCCACTAAAAAGGGTAAATTTTTGGAGGGCTTGTGAAAAGCCATTGCTTGTTGCTTTTACATCCATGTATGGAAGAACCCCGGCAGGCATCTACCAATAAAAAGGGTACATTTTTGGAGGGCTTGTCAAAAGCCATTGCTTTTTGCTTTTACATCTATGTATGGAAGAACCCCGGCAGGCATCTGCCAAAAAAAAGGGTCAATTTTTGGAGGGCTTGTCAAAAGCCATTGCTTGTTACTTTTACATCTATGTATGGAAGAACCCCGGCAGGCATCTGCCAATAAAAAGGGTCAATTTTTGGAGGGCTTGTCAAAAGCCATTGCTTGTTACTTTTACATCTATGTATGGAAGAACCCCGGCAGGCATCTGCCAAAAAAAAGGGTCAATTTTTGGAGGGCTTGTCAAAAGCCATTGCTTGTTGCTTTTACATTAATGTATGGAAGAACCCCGGCAGGCATCTTTTACCAAAAAAAGGGTCAATTTTGGAGGGCTTGTCCAAAAGCCATTGCTTGTTGCTTTTACAACTATGTATGGAAGAACCCCGGCAGGCATCTGCCAATAGAAAGGGTCAATTTTTTGAGGGCTTGTTGAAAAGCCA
>NW_027462088.1:0-47300 GCF_050947455.1 Rhinoderma darwinii
GCCACGAGCTGAAACGAATGCAGCCAAGAGCGAGCGTCTGTGACTTACGGTTCAAAAGTTATTCACAGAAACATCGTTCTGAACTTTGCTGCCAGCCGCGAAAGCGAAAATAACCAAGATCGAGCGTCTAGGATTTACTTGTCAATAGCTCGCCTGGGAAACATCCAGAGAAGTCAAAGACAGTGCTTCTATACTAATTGCCAGGCGCTGAGACGAATGCCGCCAAGATCTAGCGTCTATGACTTACGGTTCAAGAATTAGCCTCAGAAACAGTGGGAAACAGTGCTTCTATACTAATTGCCAGGCGCTGAGACGAATGCCGCCAAGATCGAGCGTCTATGACTTATGGTTCAAGAATTAGCCTCAGAAACAGTGGTTCTGAACATGCTGCCAATAGCTCGCCTGGGAAACATCCAGAGAAGTCCAAGATTGTGTTTTTTAGACTGGCTGCCACGAGCTGAAACGAATGCAGCCAAGAGCTAGCGTCTGTGACTTACGGTTCAAAAGTTATTCACAGAAACATGGTTCTGAACTTTGCTGCTAGCCGCGAAAGCGAAAATAACCAAGATCGAGCGTCTAGGATTTACTTGTCAATAGCTCGCCTGGGAAACATCCAGAGAAGTCAAAGACAGTGCTTCTATACTAATTGCCAGGCGCTGAGACGAATGCCGCCAAGATCGAGCGTCTATGACTTACGGTTCAAGAATTAGCCTCAGAAACAGTGGTTCTGAACATGCTGCCAATAGCTCGCCTGGGAAACATCCAGAGAAGTCCAAGATTGTGTTTTCTAGACTGGCTGCCACGAGCTGAAACGAATGCAGCCAAGAGCGAGCGTCTGTGACTTACGGTTCAAAAGTTATTCACAGAAACATCGTTCTGAACTTTGCTGCCAGCCGCGAAAGCGAAAATAACCAAGATCGAGCGTCTAGGATTTACTTGTCAATAGCTCGCCTGGGAAACATCCAGAGAAGTCAAAGACAGTGCTTCTATACTAATTGCCAGGTGCTGAGACGAATGCCGCCAAGATCTAGCGTCTATGACTTACGGTTCAAGAATTAGCCTCAGAAACAGTGGGAAACAGTGCTTCTATACTAATTGCCAGGCGCTGAGACGAATGCCGCCAAGATCGAGCGTCTATGACTTACGGTTCAAGAATTAGCCTCAGAAACAGTGGTTCTGAACATGCTGCCAATAGCTCGCCTGGGAAACATCCAGAGAAGTCCAAGATTGTGTTTTTTAGACTGGCTGCCACGAGCTGAAACGAATGCAGCCAAGAGCTAGCATCTGTGACTTACGGTTCAAAAGTTATTCACAGAAACATGGTTCTGAACTTTGCTGCCAGCCGCGAAAGCGAAAATAACCAAGATCGAGCGTCTAGGATTTACTTGTCAATAGCTCGCCTGGGAAACATCCAGAGAAGTCAAAGACAGTGCTTCTATACTAATTGCCAGGCGCTGAGACGAATGCCGCCAAGATCTAGCGTCTATGACTTACGGTTCAAGAATTAGCCTCAGAAACAGTGGGAAACAGTGCTTCTATACTAATTGCCAGGCGCTGAGACGAATGCCGCCAAGATCGAGCGTCTATGACTTACGGTTCAAGAATTAGCCTCAGAAACAGTGGTTCTGAACATGCTGCCAATAGCTCGCCTGGGAAACATCCAGAGAAGTCCAAGATTGTGTTTTTTAGACTGGCTGCCACGAGCTGAACCGAATGCAGCCAAGAGCGAGCGTCAGTGACTTACGGTTCAAGAGTTATTCACAGAAACATGGTTCTGAACTTTGCTGCTAGCCGCGAAAGCGAAAATAACCAAGATCGAGCGTCTAGGATTTACTTGTCAATAGCTCGCCTGGGAAACATCCAGAGAAGTCAAAGACAGTGCTTCTATACTAATTGCCAGGCGCTGAGACGAATGCCGCCAAGATCTAGCGTCTATGACTTACGGTTCAAGAATTAGCCTCAGAAACAGTGGGAAACAGTGCTTCTATACTAATTGCCAGGCGCTGAGACGAATGCCGCCAAGATCGAGCGTCTATGACTTACGGTTCAAGAATTAGCCTCAGAAACAGTGGTTCTGAACATGCTGCCAATAGCTCGCCTGGGAAACATCCAGAGAAGTCCAAGATTGTGTTTTTTAGACTGGCTGCCACGAGCTGAAACGAATGCAGCCAAGAGCTAGCGTCTGTGACTTACGGTTCAAAAGTTATTCACAGAAACATGGTTCTGAACTTTGCTGCCAGCCGCGAAAGCGAAAATAACCAAGATCGAGCGTCTAGGATTTACTTGTCAATAGCTCGCCTGGGAAACATCCAGAGAAGTCAAAGACAGTGCTTCTATACTAATTGTCAGGCGCTGAGACGAATGCCGCCAAGATCTAGCGTCTATGACTTACGGTTCAAGAATTAGCCTCAGAAACAGTGGGAAACAGTGCTTCTATACTAATTGCCAGGCGCTGAGACGAATGCCGCCAAGATCGAGCGTCTATGACTTACGGTTCAAGAATTAGCCTCAGAAACAGTGGTTCTGAACATGCTGCCAATAGCTCGCCTGGGAAACATCCAGAGAAGTCCAAGATTGTGTTTTTTAGACTGGCTGCCACGAGCTGAAACGAATGCAGCCAAGAGCGAGCGTCTGTGACTTACGGTTCAAAAGTTATTCACAGAAACATCGTTCTGAACTTTGCTGCCAGCCGCGAAAGCGAAAATAACCAAGATCGAGCGTCTAGGATTTACTTGTCAATAGCTCGCCTGGGAAACATCCAGAGAAGTCAAAGACAGTGCTTCTATACTAATTGCCAGGCGCTGAGACGAATGCCGCCAAGATCTAGCGTCTATGACTTACGGTTCAAGAATTAGCCTCAGAAACAGTGGGAAACAGTGCTTCTATACTAATTGCCAGGCGCTGAGACGAATGCCGCCAAGATCTAGCGTCTATGACTTACGGTTCAAGAATTAGCCTCAGAAACAGTGGGAAACAGTGCTTCTATACTAATTGCCAGGCGCTGAGACGAATGCCGCCAAGATCGAGCGTCTATGACTTACGGTTCAAGAATTAGCCTCAGAAACAGTGGTTCTGAACATGCTGCCAATAGCTCGCCTGGGAAACATCCAGAGAAGTCCAAGATTGTGTTTTTTAGACTGGCTGCCACGAGCTGAAACGAATGCAGCCAAGAGCTAGCATCTGTGACTTACGGTTCAAAAGTTATTCACAGAAACATGGTTCTGAACTTTGCTGCCAGCCGCGAAAGCGAAAATAACCAAGATCGAGCGTCTAGGATTTACTTGTCAATAGCTCGCCTGGGAAACATCCAGAGAAGTCAAAGACAGTGCTTCTATACTAATTGCCAGGCGCTGAGACGAATGCCGCCAAGATCTAGCGTCTATGACTTACGGTTCAAGAATTAGCCTCAGAAACAGTGGGAAACAGTGCTTCTATACTAATTGCCAGGCGCTGAGACGAATGCCGCCAAGATCGAGCGTCTATGACTTACGGTTCAAGAATTAGCCTCAGAAACAGTGGTTCTGAACATGCTGCCAATAGCTCGCCTGGGAAACATCCAGAGAAGTCCAAGATTGTGTTTTTTAGACTGGCTGCCACGAGCTGAAACGAATGCAGCCAAGAGCTAGCGTCTGTGACTTACGGTTCAAAAGTTATTCACAGAAACATGGTTCTGAACTTTGCTGCCAGCCGCGAAAGCGAAAATAACCAAGATCGAGCGTCTAGGATTTACTTGTCAATAGCTCGCCTGGGAAACATCCAGAGAAGTCAAAGACAGTGCTTCTATACTAATTGTCAGGCGCTGAGACGAATGCCGCCAAGATCTAGCGTCTATGACTTACGGTTCAAGAATTAGCCTCAGAAACAGTGGGAAACAGTGCTTCTATACTAATTGCCAGGCGCTGAGACGAATGCCGCCAAGATCGAGCGTCTATGACTTACGGTTCAAGAATTAGCCTCAGAAACAGTGGTTCTGAACATGCTGCCAATAGCTCGCCTGGGAAACATCCAGAGAAGTCCAAGATTGTGTTTTTTAGACTGGCTGCCACGAGCTGAAACGAATGCAGCCAAGAGCGAGCGTCTGTGACTTACGGTTCAAAAGTTATTCACAGAAACATCGTTCTGAACTTTGCTGCCAGCCGCGAAAGCGAAAATAACCAAGATCGAGCGTCTAGGATTTACTTGTCAATAGCTCGCCTGGGAAACATCCAGAGAAGTCAAAGACAGTGCTTCTATACTAATTGCCAGGCGCTGAGACGAATGCCGCCAAGATCTAGCGTCTATGACTTACGGTTCAAGAATTAGCCTCAGAAACAGTGGGAAACAGTGCTTCTATACTAATTGCCAGGCGCTGAGACGAATGCCGCCAAGATCGAGCGTCTATGACTTACGGTTCAAGAATTAGCCTCAGAAACAGTGGTTCTGAACATGCTGCCAATAGCTCGCCTGGGAAACATCCAGAGAAGTCCAAGATTGTGTTTTTTAGACTGGCTGCCACGAGCTGAAACGAATGCAGCCAAGAGCTAGCGTCTGTGACTTACGGTTCAAAAGTTATTCACAGAAACATGGTTCTGAACTTTGCTGCTAGCCGCGAAAGCGAAAATAACCAAGATCGAGCGTCTAGGATTTACTTGTCAATAGCTCGCCTGGGAAACATCCAGAGAAGTCAAAGACAGTGCTTCTATACTAATTGCCAGGCGCTGAGACGAATGCCGCCAAGATCGAGCGTCTATGACTTACGGTTCAAGAATTAGCCTCAGAAACAGTGGTTCTGAACATGCTGCCAATAGCTCGCCTGGGAAACATCCAGAGAAGTCCAAGATTGTGTTTTCTAGACTGGCTGCCACGAGCTGAAACGAATGCAGCCAAGAGCGAGCGTCTGTGACTTACGGTTCAAAAGTTATTCACAGAAACATCGTTCTGAACTTTGCTGCCAGCCGCGAAAGCGAAAATAACCAAGATCGAGCGTCTAGGATTTACTTGTCAATAGCTCGCCTGGGAAACATCCAGAGAAGTCAAAGACAGTGCTTCTATACTAATTGCCAGGTGCTGAGACGAATGCCGCCAAGATCTAGCGTCTATGACTTACGGTTCAAGAATTAGCCTCAGAAACAGTGGGAAACAGTGCTTCTATACTAATTGCCAGGCGCTGAGACGAATGCCGCCAAGATCGAGCGTCTATGACTTACGGTTCAAGAATTAGCCTCAGAAACAGTGGTTCTGAACATGCTGCCAATAGCTCGCCTGGGAAACATCCAGAGAAGTCCAAGATTGTGTTTTTTAGACTGGCTGCCACGAGCTGAAACGAATGCAGCCAAGAGCTAGCATCTGTGACTTACGGTTCAAAAGTTATTCACAGAAACATGGTTCTGAACTTTGCTGCCAGCCGCGAAAGCGAAAATAACCAAGATCGAGCGTCTAGGATTTACTTGTCAATAGCTCGCCTGGGAAACATCCAGAGAAGTCAAAGACAGTGCTTCTATACTAATTGCCAGGCGCTGAGACGAATGCCGCCAAGATCTAGCGTCTATGACTTACGGTTCAAGAATTAGCCTCAGAAACAGTGGGAAACAGTGCTTCTATACTAATTGCCAGGCGCTGAGACGAATGCCGCCAAGATCGAGCGTCTATGACTTACGGTTCAAGAATTAGCCTCAGAAACAGTGGTTCTGAACATGCTGCCAATAGCTCGCCTGGGAAACATCCAGAGAAGTCCAAGATTGTGTTTTTTAGACTGGCTGCCACGAGCTGAACCGAATGCAGCCAAGAGCGAGCGTCAGTGACTTACGGTTCAAGAGTTATTCACAGAAACATGGTTCTGAACTTTGCTGCTAGCCGCGAAAGCGAAAATAACCAAGATCGAGCGTCTAGGATTTACTTGTCAATAGCTCGCCTGGGAAACATCCAGAGAAGTCAAAGACAGTGCTTCTATACTAATTGCCAGGCGCTGAGACGAATGCCGCCAAGATCTAGCGTCTATGACTTACGGTTCAAGAATTAGCCTCAGAAACAGTGGGAAACAGTGCTTCTATACTAATTGCCAGGCGCTGAGACGAATGCCGCCAAGATCGAGCGTCTATGACTTACGGTTCAAGAATTAGCCTCAGAAACAGTGGTTCTGAACATGCTGCCAATAGCTCGCCTGGGAAACATCCAGAGAAGTCCAAGATTGTGTTTTTTAGACTGGCTGCCACGAGCTGAAACGAATGCAGCCAAGAGCTAGCGTCTGTGACTTACGGTTCAAAAGTTATTCACAGAAACATGGTTCTGAACTTTGCTGCCAGCCGCGAAAGCGAAAATAACCAAGATCGAGCGTCTAGGATTTACTTGTCAATAGCTCGCCTGGGAAACATCCAGAGAAGTCAAAGACAGTGCTTCTATACTAATTGTCAGGCGCTGAGACGAATGCCGCCAAGATCTAGCGTCTATGACTTACGGTTCAAGAATTAGCCTCAGAAACAGTGGGAAACAGTGCTTCTATACTAATTGCCAGGCGCTGAGACGAATGCCGCCAAGATCGAGCGTCTATGACTTACGGTTCAAGAATTAGCCTCAGAAACAGTGGTTCTGAACATGCTGCCAATAGCTCGCCTGGGAAACATCCAGAGAAGTCCAAGATTGTGTTTTTTAGACTGGCTGCCACGAGCTGAAACGAATGCAGCCAAGAGCGAGCGTCTGTGACTTACGGTTCAAAAGTTATTCACAGAAACATCGTTCTGAACTTTGCTGCCAGCCGCGAAAGCGAAAATAACCAAGATCGAGCGTCTAGGATTTACTTGTCAATAGCTCGCCTGGGAAACATCCAGAGAAGTCAAAGACAGTGCTTCTATACTAATTGCCAGGCGCTGAGACGAATGCCGCCAAGATCTAGCGTCTATGACTTACGGTTCAAGAATTAGCCTCAGAAACAGTGGGAAACAGTGCTTCTATACTAATTGCCAGGCGCTGAGACGAATGCCGCCAAGATCTAGCGTCTATGACTTACGGTTCAAGAATTAGCCTCAGAAACAGTGGGAAACAGTGCTTCTATACTAATTGCCAGGCGCTGAGACGAATGCCGCCAAGATCGAGCGTCTATGACTTACGGTTCAAGAATTAGCCTCAGAAACAGTGGTTCTGAACATGCTGCCAATAGCTCGCCTGGGAAACATCCAGAGAAGTCCAAGATTGTGTTTTTTAGACTGGCTGCCACGAGCTGAAACGAATGCAGCCAAGAGCTAGCATCTGTGACTTACGGTTCAAAAGTTATTCACAGAAACATGGTTCTGAACTTTGCTGCCAGCCGCGAAAGCGAAAATAACCAAGATCGAGCGTCTAGGATTTACTTGTCAATAGCTCGCCAGGGAAACATCCAGAGAAGTCAAAGACAGTGCTTCTATACTAATTGCCAGGCGCTGAGACGAATGCCGCCAAGATCTAGCGTCTATGACTTACGGTTCAAGAATTAGCCTCAGAAACAGTGGGAAACAGTGCTTCTATACTAATTGCCAGGCGCTGAGACGAATGCCGCCAAGATCGAGCGTCTATGACTTACGGTTCAAGAATTAGCCTCAGAAACAGTGGTTCTGAACATGCTGCCAATAGCTCGCCTGGGAAACATCCAGAGAAGTCCAAGATTGTGTTTTTTAGACTGGCTGCCACGAGCTGAAACGAATGCAGCCAAGAGCTAGCGTCTGTGACTTACGGTTCAAAAGTTATTCACAGAAACATGGTTCTGAACTTTGCTGCCAGCCGCGAAAGCGAAAATAACCAAGATCGAGCGTCTAGGATTTACTTGTCAATAGCTCGCCTGGGAAACATCCAGAGAAGTCAAAGACAGTGCTTCTATACTAATTGTCAGGCGCTGAGACGAATGCCGCCAAGATCTAGCGTCTATGACTTACGGTTCAAGAATTAGCCTCAGAAACAGTGGGAAACAGTGCTTCTATACTAATTGCCAGGCGCTGAGACGAATGCCGCCAAGATAGAGCGTCTATGACTTACGGTTCAAGAATTAGCCTCAGAAACAGTGGTTCTGAACATGCTGCCAATAGCTCGCCTGGGAAACATCCAGAGAAGTCCAAGATTGTGTTTTTTAGACTGGCTGCCACGAGCTGAAACGAATGCAGCCAAGAGCGAGCGTCTGTGACTTACGGTTCAAAAGTTATTCACAGAAACATGGTTCTGAACTTTGCTGCCAGCCGCGAAAGCGAAAATAACCAAGATCGAGCGTCTAGGATTTACTTGTCAAAAGCTCGCCTGGGAAACATCCAGAGAAGTCAAAGACAGTGCTTCTATACTAATTGCCAGGCGCTGAGACGAATGCCGCCAAGATCTAGCGTCTATGACTTACGGTTCAAGAATTAGCCTCAGAAACAGTGGGAAACAGTGCTTCTATACTAATTGCCAGGCGCTGAGACGAATGCCGCCAAGATCGAGCGTCTATGACTTACGGTTCAAGAATTAGCCTCAGAAACAGTGGTTCTGAACATGCTGCCAATAGCTCGCCTGGGAAACATCCAGAGAAGTCCAAGATTGTGTTTTTTAGACTGGCTGCCACGAGCTGAAACGAATGCAGCCAAGAGCTAGCGTCTGTGACTTACGGTTCAAAAGTTATTCACAGAAACATGGTTCTGAACTTTGCTGCCAGCCGCGAAAGCGAAAATAACCAAGATCGAGCGTCTAGGATTTACTTGTCAATAGCTCGCCTGGGAAACATCCAGAGAAGTCAAAGACAGTGCTTCTATACTAATTGCCAGGCGCTGAGACGAATGCCGCCAAGATCTAGCGTCTATGACTTACGGTTCAAGAATTAGCCTCAGAAACAGTGGGAAACAGTGCTTCTATACTAATTGCCAGGCGCTGAGACGAATGCCGCCAAGATCGAGCGTCTATGACTTACGGTTCAAGAATTAGCCTCAGAAACAGTGGTTCTGAACATGCTGCCAATAGCTCGCCTGGGAAACATCCAGAGAAGTCCAAGATTGTGTTTTTTAGACTGGCTGCCACGAGCTGAAACGAATGCAGCCAAGAGCTAGCGTCTGTGACTTACGGTTCAAAAGTTATTCACAGAAACATGGTTCTGAACTTTGCTGCCAGCCGCGAAAGCGAAAATAACCAAGATCGAGCGTCTAGGATTTACTTGTCAATAGCTCGCCTGGGAAACATCCAGAGAAGTCAAAGACAGTGCTTCTATACTAATTGCCAGGCGCTGAGACGAATGCCGCCAAGATCTAGCGTCTATGACTTACGGTTCAAGAATTAGCCTCAGAAACAGTGGGAAACAGTGCTTCTATACTAATTGCCAGGCGCTGAGACGAATGCCGCCAAGATCGAGCGTCTATGACTTACGGTTCAAGAATTAGCCTCAGAAACAGTGGTTCTGAACATGCTGCCAATAGCTCGCCTGGGAAACATCCAGAGAAGTCCAAGATTGTGTTTTTTAGACTGGCTGCCACGAGCTGAAACGAATGCCGCCAAGAGCGAGCGTCTGTGACTTACGGTTCAAAAGTTATTCACAGAAACATCGTTCTGAACTTTGCTGCCAGACGCGAAAGCGAAAATAACCAAGATCGAGCGTCTAGGATTTACTTGTCAAAAGCTCGCCTGGGAAACATCCAGAGAAGTCAAAGACAGTGCTTCTATACTAATTGCCAGGCGCTGAGACGAATGCCGCCAAGATCTAGCGTCTATGACTTACGGTTCAAGAATTAGCCTCAGAAACAGTGGGAAACAGTGCTTCTATACTAATTGCCAGGCGCTGAGACGAATGCCGCCAAGATCGAGCGTCTATGACTTACGGTTCAAGAATTAGCCTCAGAAACAGTGGTTCTGAACATGCTGCCAATAGCTCGCCTGGGAAACATCCAGAGAAGTCCAAGATTGTGTTTTTTAGACTGGCTGCCACGAGCTGAAACGAATGCAGCCAAGAGCGAGCGTCAGTGACTTACGGTTCAAGAGTTATTCACAGAAACATGGTTCTGAACTTTGCTGCTAGCCGCGAAAGCGAAAATAACCAAGATCGAGCGTCTAGGATTTACTTGTCAATAGCTCGCCTGGGAAACATCCAGAGAAGTCAAAGACAGTGCTTCTATACTAATTGCCAGGTGCTGAGACGAATGCCGCCAAGATCTAGCGTCTATGACTTACGGTTCAAGAATTAGCCTCAGAAACAGTGGGAAACAGTGCTTCTATACTAATTGCCAGGCGCTGAGACGAATGCCGCCAAGATCGAGCGTCTATGACTTACGGTTCAATAATTAGCCTCAGAAACAGTGGTTCTGAACATGCTGCCAATAGCTCGCCTGGGAAACATCCAGAGAAGTCCAGGATTGTGTTTTTTAGACTGGCTGCCACGAGCTGAAACGAATGCAGCCAAGAGCTAGCGTCTGTGACTTACGGTTCAAAAGTTATTCACAGAAACATGGTTCTGAACTTTGCTGCCAGCCGCGAAAGCGAAAATAACCAAGATCGAGCGTCTAGGATTTACTTGTCAATAGCTCGCCTGGGAAACATCCAGAGAAGTCAAAGACAGTGCTTCTATACTAATTGTCAGGCGCTGAGACGAATGCCGCCAAGATCTAGCGTCTATGACTTACGGTTCAAGAATTAGCCTCAGAAACAGTGGGAAACAGTGCTTCTATACTAATTGCCAGGCGCTGAGACGAATGCCGCCAAGATCGAGCGTCTATGACTTACGGTTCAAGAATTAGCCTCAGAAACAGTGGTTCTGAACATGCTGCCAATAGCTCGCCTGGGAAACATCCAGAGAAGTCCAAGATTGTGTTTTTTAGACTGGCTGCCACGAGCTGAAACGAATGCAGCCAAGAGCGAGCGTCTGTGACTTACGGTTCAAAAGTTATTCACAGAAACATCGTTCTGAACTTTGCTGCCAGACGCGAAAGCGAAAATAACCAAGATCGAGCGTCTAGGATTTACTTGTCAAAAGCTCGCCTGGGAAACATCCAGAGAAGTCAAAGACAGTGCTTCTATACTAATTGCCAGGCGCTGAGACGAATGCCGCCAAGATCTAGCGTCTATGACTTACGGTTCAAGAATTAGCCTCAGAAACAGTGGGAAACAGTGCTTCTATACTAATTGCCAGGCGCTGAGACGAATGCCGCCAAGATCGAGTGTCTATGACTTACGGTTCAAGAATTAGCCTCAGAAACAGTGGTTCTGAACATGCTGCCAATAGCTCGCCTGGGAAACATCCAGAGAAGTCCAAGATTGTGTTTTTTAGACTGGCTGCCACGAGCTGAAACGAATGCAGCCAAGAGCGAGCGTCAGTGACTTACGGTTCAAGAGTTATTCACAGAAACATGGTTCTGAACTTTGCTGCTAGCCGCGAAAGCGAAAATAACCAAGATCGAGCGTCTAGGATTTACTTGTCAATAGCTCGCCTGGGAAACATCCAGAGAAGTCAAAGACAGTGCTTCTATACTAATTGCCAGGTGCTGAGACGAATGCCGCCAAGATCTAGCGTCTATGACTTACGGTTCAAGAATTAGCCTCAGAAACAGTGGGAAACAGTGCTTCTATACTAATTGCCAGGCGCTGAGACGAATGCCGCCAAGATCGAGCGTATATGACTTACGGTTCAAGAATTAGCCTCAGAAACAGTGGTTCTGAACATGCTGCCAATAGCTCGCCTGGGAAACATCCAGAGAAGTCCAAGATTGTGTTTTTTAGACTGGCTGCCACGAGCTGAAACGAATGCAGCCAAGAGCTAGCGTCTGTGACTTACGGTTCAAAAGTTATTCACAGAAACATGGTTCTGAACTTTGCTGCCAGCCGCGAAAGCGAAAATAACCAAGATCGAGCGTCTAGGATTTACTTGTCAATAGCTCGCCTGGGAAACATCCAGAGAAGTCAAAGACAGTGCTTCTATACTAATTGTCAGGCGCTGAGACGAATGCCGCCAAGATCTAGCGTCTATGACTTACGGTTCAAGAATTAGCCTCAGAAACAGTGGGAAACAGTGCTTCTATACTAATTGCCAGGCGCTGAGACGAATGCCGCCAAGATCGAGCGTCTATGACTTACGGTTCAAGAATTAGCCTCAGAAACAGTGGTTCTGAACATGCTGCCAATAGCTCGCCTGGGAAACATCCAGAGAAGTCCAAGATTGTGTTTTTTAGACTGGCTGCCACGAGCTGAAACGAATGCAGCCAAGAGCGAGCGTCAGTGACTTACGGTTCAAGAGTTATTCACAGAAACATGGTTCTGAACTTTGCTGCTAGCCGCGAAAGCGAAAATAACCAAGATCGAGCGTCTAGGATTTACTTGTCAATAGCTCGCCTGGGAAACATCCAGAGAAGTCAAAGACAGTGCTTCTATACTAATTGCCAGGTGCTGAGACGAATGCCGCCAAGATCTAGCGTCTATGACTTACGGTTCAAGAATTTGCCTCAGAAACAGTGGGAAACAGTGCTTCTATACTAATTGCCAGGCGCTGAGACGAATGCCGCCAAGATCGAGCGTCTATGACTTACGGTTCAAGAATTAGAATCAGAAACAGTGGTTCTGAACATGCTGCCAATAGCTCGCCTGGGAAACATCCAGAGAAGTCCAAGATTGTGTTTTTTAGACTGGCTGCCACGAGCTGAAACGAATGCAGCCAAGAGCGAGCGTCTGTGACTTACGGTTCAAAAGTTATTCACAGAAACATGGTTCTGAACTTTGCTGCCAGCCGCGAAAGCGAAAATAACCAAGATCGAGCGTCTAGGATTTACTTGTCAAAAGCTCGCCTGGGAAACATCCAGAGAAGTCAAAGACAGTGCTTCTATACTAATTGCCAGGCGCTGAGACGAATGCCGCCAAGATCTAGCGTCTATGACTTACGGTTCAAGAATTAGCCTTAGAAACAGTGGGAAACAGTGCTTCTATACTAATTGCCAGGCGCTGAGACGAATGCCGCCAAGATCGAGCGTCTATGACTTACGGTTCAAGAATTAGCCTCAGAAACAGTGGTTCTGAACATGCTGCCAATAGCTCGCCTGGGAAACATCCAGAGAAGTCCAAGATTGTGTTTTTTAGACTGGCTGCCACGAAATGAAACGAATGCAGCCAAGAGCGAGCGTCAGTGACTTACGGTTCAAGAGTTATTCACAGAAACATGGTTCTGAACTTTGCTGCTAGCCGCGAAAGCGAAAATAACCAAGATCGAGCGTCTAGGATTTATTTGTCAATAGCTCGCCTGGGAAACATCCAGAGAAGTCAAAGACAGTGCTTCTATACTAATTGCCAGGCGCTGAGACGAATGCCGCCAAGATCTAGCGTCTATGACTTACGGTTCAAGAATTAGCCTCAGAAACAGTGGGAAACAGTGCTTCTATACTAATTGCCAGGCGCTGAGACGAATGCCGCCAAGATCGAGCGTCTATGACTTACGGTTCAAGAATTAGCCTCAGAAACAGTGGTTCTGAACATGCTGCCAATACCTCGCCTGGGAAACATCCAGAGAAGTCCAAGATTGTGTTTTTTAGACTGGCTGCCACGAGCTGAAACGAATGCAGCCAAGAGCGAGCGTCTGTGACTTACGGTTCAAAAGTTATTCACAGAAACATGGTTCTGAACTTTGCTGCCAGCCGCGAAAGCGAAAATAACCAAGATCGAGCGTCTAGGATTTACTTGTCAATAGCTCGCCTGGGAAACATCCAGAGAAGTCAAAGACAGTGCTTCTATACTAATTGCCAGGTGCTGAGACGAATGCCGCCAAGATCTAGCGTCTATGACTTACGGTTCAAGAATTAGCCTCAGAAACAGTGGGAAACAGTGCTTCTATACTAATTGCCAGGCGCTGAGACGAATGCCGCCAAGATCGAGCGTCTATGACTTACGGTTCAAGAATTAGCCTCAGAAACAGTGGTTCTGAACATGCTGCCAATAGCTCGCCTGGGAAACATCCAGAGAAGTCCAAGATTGTGTTTTTTAGACTGGCTGCCACGAGCTGAAACGAATACAGCCAAGAGCGAGCGTCTGTGACTTACGGTTCAAAAGTTATTCACAGAAACATGGTTCTGAACTTTGCTGCCAGCCGCGAAAGCGAAAATAACCAAGATCGAGCGTCTAGGATTTACTTGTCAATAGCTCGCCTGGGAAACATCCAGAGAAGTCAAAGACAGTGCTTCTATACTAATTGCCAGGTGCTGAGACGAATGCCGCCAAGATCTAGCGTCTATGACTTACGGTTCAAGAATTAGCCTCAGAAACAGTGGGAAACAGTGCTTCTATACTAATTGCCAGGCGCTGAGACGAATGCCGCCAAGATCGAGCGTCTATGACTTACGGTTCAAGAATTAGCCTCAGAAACAGTGGTTCTGAACATGCTGCCAATAGCTCGCCTGGGAAACATCCAGAGAAGTCCAAGATTGTGTTTTTTAGACTGGCTGCCACGAGCTGAAACGAATACAGCCAAGAGCGAGCGTCTGTGACTTACGGTTCAAAAGTTATTCACAGAAACATGGTTCTGAACTTTGCTGCCAGCCGCGAAAGCGAAAATAACCAAGATCGAGCGTCTAGGATTTACTTGTCAATAGCTCGCCTGGGAAACATCCAGAGAAGTCAAAGACAGTGCTTCTATACTAATTGCCAGGTGCTGAGACGAATGCCGCCAAGATCTAGCGTCTATGACTTACGGTTCAAGAATTAGCCTCAGAAACAGTGGGAAACAGTGCTTCTATACTAATTGCCAGGCGCTGAGACGAATGCCGCCAAGATCGAGCGTCTATGACTTACGGTTCAAGAATTAGCCTCAGAAACAGTGGTTCTGAATATGCTGCCAATAGCTCGCCTGGGAAACATCCAGAGAAGTCCAAGATTGTGTTTTTTAGACTGGCTGCCACGAGCTGAAACGAATGCAGCCAAGAGCTAGCGTCTGTGACTTACGGTTCAAAAGTTATTCACAGAAACATGGTTCTGAACTTTGCTGCCAGCCGCGAAAGCGAAAATAACCAAGATCGAGCGTCTAGGATTTACTTGTCAATAGCTCGCCTGGGAAACATCCAGAGAAGTCAAAGACAGTGCTTCTATACTAATTGCCAGGCGCTGAGACGAATGCCGCCAAGATCTAGCGTCTATGACTTACGGTTCAAGAATTAGCCTCAGAAACAGTGGGAAACAGTGCTTCTATACTAATTGCCAGGCGCTGAGACGAATGCCGCCAAGATCGAGCGTCTATGACTTACGGTTCAAGAATTAGCCTCAGAAACAGTGGTTCTGAACATGCTGCCAATAGCTCGCCTGGGAAACATCCAGAGAAGTCCAAGATTGTGTTTTTTTAGACTGGCTGCCACGAGCTGAAACGAATGCAGCCAAGAGCGAGCGTCTGTGACTTACGGTTCAAAAGTTATTCACAGAAACATGGTTCTGAACTTTGCTGCCAGCCGCGAAAGCGAAAATAACCAAGATCGAGCGTCTAGGATTTACTTGTCAAAAGCTCGCCTGGGAAACATCCAGAGAAGTCAAAGACAGTGCTTCTATACTAATTGCCAGGCGCTGAGACGAATGCCGCCAAGATCTAGCGTCTATGACTTACGGTTCAAGAATTAGCCTCAGAAACAGTGGGAAACAGTGCTTCTATACTAATTGCCAGGCGCTGAGACGAATGCCGCCAAGATCGAGCGTCTATGACTTACGGTTCAAGAATTAGCCTCAGAAACAGTGGTTCTGAACATGCTGCCAATAGCTCGCCTGGGAAACATCCAGAGAAGTCCAAGATTGTGTTTTTTAGACTGGCTGCCACGAGCTGAAACGAATGCAGCCAAGAGCGAGCGTCTGTGACTTACGGTTCAAAAGTTATTCACAGAAACATGGTTCTGAACTTTGCTGCCAGCCGCGAAAGCGAAAATAACCAAGATCGAGCGTCTAGGATTTACTTGTCAATAGCTCGCCTGGGAAACATCCAGAGAAGTCAAAGACAGTGCTTCTATACTAATTGCCAGGTGCTGAGACGAATGCCGCCAAGATCTAGCGTCTATGACTTACGGTTCAAGAATTAGCCTCAGAAACAGTGGGAAACAGTGCTTCTATACTAATTGCCAGGCGCTGAGACGAATGCCGCCAAGATCGAGCGTCTATGACTTACGGTTCAAGAATTAGCCTCAGAAACAGTGGTTCTGAATATGCTGCCAATAGCTCGCCTGGGAAACATCCAGAGAAGTCCAAGATTGTGTTTTTTAGACTGGCTGCCACGAGCTGAAACGAATGCAGCCAAGAGCTAGCGTCTGTGACTTACGGTTCAAAAGTTATTCACAGAAACATGGTTCTGAACTTTGCTGCCAGCCGCGAAAGCGAAAATAACCAAGATCGAGCGTCTAGGATTTACTTGTCAATAGCTCGCCTGGGAAACATCCAGAGAAGTCAAAGACAGTGCTTCTATACTAATTGCCAGGCGCTGAGACGAATGCCGCCAAGATCTAGCGTCTATGACTTACGGTTCAAGAATTAGCCTCAGAAACAGTGGGAAACAGTGCTTCTATACTAATTGCCAGGCGCTGAGACGAATGCCGCCAAGATCGAGCGTCTATGACTTACGGTTCAAGAATTAGCCTCAGAAACAGTGGTTCTGAACATGCTGCCAATAGCTCGCCTGGGAAACATCCAGAGAAGTCCAAGATTGTGTTTTTTTAGACTGGCTGCCACGAGCTGAAACGAATGCAGCCAAGAGCGAGCGTCTGTGACTTACGGTTCAAAAGTTATTCACAGAAACATGGTTCTGAACTTTGCTGCCAGCCGCGAAAGCGAAAATAACCAAGATCGAGCGTCTAGGATTTACTTGTCAAAAGCTCGCCTGGGAAACATCCAGAGAAGTCAAAGACAGTGCTTCTATACTAATTGCCAGGCGCTGAGACGAATGCCGCCAAGATCTAGCGTCTATGACTTACGGTTCAAGAATTAGCCTCAGAAACAGTGGGAAACAGTGCTTCTATACTAATTGCCAGGCGCTGAGACGAATGCCGCCAAGATCGAGCGTCTATGACTTACGGTTCAAGAATTAGCCTCAGAAACAGTGGTTCTGAACATGCTGCCAATAGCTCGCCTGGGAAACATCCAGAGAAGTCCAAGATTGTGTTTTTTAGACTGGCTGCCACGAGCTGAAACGAATGCAGCCAAGAGCGAGCGTCAGTGACTTACGGTTCAAGAGTTATTCACAGAAACATGGTTCTGAACTTTGCTGCTAGCCGCGAAAGCGAAAATAACCAAGATCGAGCGTCTAGGATTTACTTGTCAATAGCTCGCCTGGGAAACATCCAGAGAAGTCAAAGACAGTGCTTCTATACTAATTGCCAGGTGCTGAGACGAATGCCGCCAAGATCTAGCGTCTATGACTTACGGTTCAAGAATTTGCCTCAGAAACAGTGGGAAACAGTGCTTCTATACTAATTGCCAGGCGCTGAGACGAATGCCGCCAAGATCGAGCGTCTATGACTTACGGTTCAAGAATTAGCCTCAGAAACAGTGGTTCTGAACATGCTGCCAATAGCTCGCCTGGGAAACATCCAGAGAAGTCCAAGATTGTGTTTTTTAGACTGGCTGCCACGAGCTGAAACGAATGCAGCCAAGAGCGAGCGTCTGTGACTTACGGTTCAAAAGTTATTCACAGAAACATCGTTCTGAACTTTGCTGCCAGCCGCGAAAGCGAAAATAACCAAGATCGAGCGTCTAGGATTTACTTGTCAATAGCTCGCCTGGGAAACATCCAGAGAAGTCAAAGACAGTGCTTCTATACTAATTGCCAGGCGCTGAGACGAATGCCGCCAAGATCTAGCGTCTATGACTTACGGTTCAAGAATTAGCCTCAGAAACAGTGGGAAACAGTGCTTCTATACTAATTGCCAGGCGCTGAGACGAATGCCGCCAAGATCGAGCGTCTATGACTTACGGTTCAAGAATTAGCCTCAGAAACAGTGGTTCTGAACATGCTGCCAATAGCTCGCCTGGGAAACATCCAGAGAAGTCCAAGATTGTGTTTTTTAGACTGGCTGCCACGAGCTGAAACGAATGCAGCCAAGAGCGAGCGTCTGTGACTTACGGTTCAAAAGTTATTCACAGAAACATGGTTCTGAACTTTGCTGCCAGCCGCGAAAGCGAAAATAACCAAGATCGAGCGTCTAGGATTTACTTGTCAATAGCTCGCCTGGGAAACATCCAGAGAAGTCAAAGACAGTGCTTCTATACTAATTGCCAGGTGCTGAGACGAATGCCGCCAAGATCTAGCGTCTATGACTTACGGTTCAAGAATTAGCCTCAGAAACAGTGGGAAACAGTGCTTCTATACTAATTGCCAGGCGCTGAGACGAATGCCGCCAAGATCGAGCGTCTATGACTTACGGTTCAAGAATTAGCCTCAGAAACAGTGGTTCTGAATATGCTGCCAATAGCTCGCCTGGGAAACATCCAGAGAAGTCCAAGATTGTGTTTTTTAGACTGGCTGCCACGAGCTGAAACGAATGCAGCCAAGAGCTAGCGTCTGTGACTTACGGTTCAAAAGTTATTCACAGAAACATGGTTCTGAACTTTGCTGCCAGCCGCGAAAGCGAAAATAACCAAGATCGAGCGTCTAGGATTTACTTGTCAATAGCTCGCCTGGGAAACATCCAGAGAAGTCAAAGACAGTGCTTCTATACTAATTGCCAGGCGCTGAGACGAATGCCGCCAAGATCTAGCGTCTATGACTTACGGTTCAAGAATTAGCCTCAGAAACAGTGGGAAACAGTGCTTCTATACTAATTGCCAGGCGCTGAGACGAATGCCGCCAAGATCGAGCGTCTATGACTTACGGTTCAAGAATTAGCCTCAGAAACAGTGGTTCTGAACATGCTGCCAATAGCTCGCCTGGGAAACATCCAGAGAAGTCCAAGATTGTGTTTTTTTAGACTGGCTGCCACGAGCTGAAACGAATGCAGCCAAGAGCGAGCGTCTGTGACTTACGGTTCAAAAGTTATTCACAGAAACATGGTTCTGAACTTTGCTGCCAGCCGCGAAAGCGAAAATAACCAAGATCGAGCGTCTAGGATTTACTTGTCAAAAGCTCGCCTGGGAAACATCCAGAGAAGTCAAAGACAGTGCTTCTATACTAATTGCCAGGCGCTGAGACGAATGCCGCCAAGATCTAGCGTCTATGACTTACGGTTCAAGAATTAGCCTCAGAAACAGTGGGAAACAGTGCTTCTATACTAATTGCCAGGCGCTGAGACGAATGCCGCCAAGATCGAGCGTCTATGACTTACGGTTCAAGAATTAGCCTCAGAAACAGTGGTTCTGAACATGCTGCCAATAGCTCGCCTGGGAAACATCCAGAGAAGTCCAAGATTGTGTTTTTTAGACTGGCTGCCACGAGCTGAAACGAATGCAGCCAAGAGCGAGCGTCAGTGACTTACGGTTCAAGAGTTATTCACAGAAACATGGTTCTGAACTTTGCTGCTAGCCGCGAAAGCGAAAATAACCAAGATCGAGCGTCTAGGATTTACTTGTCAATAGCTCGCCTGGGAAACATCCAGAGAAGTCAAAGACAGTGCTTCTATACTAATTGCCAGGTGCTGAGACGAATGCCGCCAAGATCTAGCGTCTATGACTTACGGTTCAAGAATTTGCCTCAGAAACAGTGGGAAACAGTGCTTCTATACTAATTGCCAGGCGCTGAGACGAATGCCGCCAAGATCGAGCGTCTATGACTTACGGTTCAAGAATTAGCCTCAGAAACAGTGGTTCTGAACATGCTGCCAATAGCTCGCCTGGGAAACATCCAGAGAAGTCCAAGATTGTGTTTTTTAGACTGGCTGCCACGAGCTGAAACGAATGCAGCCAAGAGCGAGCGTCTGTGACTTACGGTTCAAAAGTTATTCACAGAAACATCGTTCTGAACTTTGCTGCCAGCCGCGAAAGCGAAAATAACCAAGATCGAGCGTCTAGGATTTACTTGTCAATAGCTCGCCTGGGAAACATCCAGAGAAGTCAAAGACAGTGCTTCTATACTAATTGCCAGGCGCTGAGACGAATGCCGCCAAGATCTAGCGTCTATGACTTACGGTTCAAGAATTAGCCTCAGAAACAGTGGGAAACAGTGCTTCTATACTAATTGCCAGGCGCTGAGACGAATGCCGCCAAGATCGAGCGTCTATGACTTACGGTTCAAGAATTAGCCTCAGAAACAGTGGTTCTGAACATGCTGCCAATAGCTCGCCTGGGAAACATCCAGAGAAGTCCAAGATTGTGTTTTTTAGACTGGCTGCCACGAGCTGAAACGAATGCAGCCAAGAGCGAGCGTCTGTGACTTACGGTTCAAAAGTTATTCACAGAAACATGGTTCTGAACTTTGCTGCCAGCCGCGAAAGCGAAAATAACCAAGATCGAGCGTCTAGGATTTACTTGTCAAAAGCTCGCCTGGGAAACATCCAGAGAAGTCAAAGACAGTGCTTCTATACTAATTGCCAGGCGCTGAGACGAATGCCGCCAAGATCTAGCGTCTATGACTTACGGTTCAAGAATTAGCCTTAGAAACAGTGGGAAACAGTGCTTCTATACTAATTGCCAGGCGCTGAGACGAATGCCGCCAAGATCGAGCGTCTATGACTTACGGTTCAAGAATTAGCCTCAGAAACAGTGGTTCTGAACATGCTGCCAATAGCTCGCCTGGGAAACATCCAGAGAAGTCCAAGATTGTGTTTTTTAGACTGGCTGCCACGAGCTGAAACGAATGCAGCCAAGAGCGAGCGTCAGTGACTTACGGTTCAAGAGTTATTCACAGAAACATGGTTCTGAACTTTGCTGCTAGCCGCGAAAGCGAAAATAACCAAGATCGAGCGTCTAGGATTTATTTGTCAATAGCTCGCCTGGGAAACATCCAGAGAAGTCAAAGACAGTGCTTCTATACTAATTGCCAGGCGCTGAGACGAATGCCGCCAAGATCTAGCGTCTATGACTTACGGTTCAAGAATTAGCCTCAGAAACAGTGGGAAACAGTGCTTCTATACTAATTGCCAGGCGCTGAGACGAATGCCGCCAAGATCGAGCGTCTATGACTTACGGTTCAAGAATTAGCCTCAGAAACAGTGGTTCTGAACATGCTGCCAATACCTCGCCTGGGAAACATCCAGAGAAGTCCAAGATTGTGTTTTTTAGACTGGCTGCCACGAGCTGAAACGAATGCAGCCAAGAGCGAGCGTCAGTGACTTACGGTTCAAGAGTTATTCACAGAAACATGGTTCTGAACTTTGCTGCTAGCCGCGAAAGCGAAAATAACCAAGATCGAGCGTCTAGGATTTACTTGTCAATAGCTCGCCTGGGAAACATCCAGAGAAGTCAAAGACAGTGCTTCTATACTAATTGCCAGGCGCTGAGACGAATGCCGCCAAGATCTAGCGTCTATGACTTACGGTTCAAGAATTAGCCTCAGAAACAGTGGGAAACAGTGCTTCTATACTAATTGCCAGGCGCTGAGACGAATGCCGCCAAGATCGAGCGTCTATGACTTACGGTTCAAGAATTAGCCTCAGAAACAGTGGTTCTGAACATGCTGCCAATAGCTCGCCTGGGAAACATCCAGAGAAGTCCAAGATAGTGTTTTTTTAGACTGGCTGCCACGAGCTGAAACGAATGCAGCCAAGAGCGAGCGTCTGTGACTTACGGTTCAAAAGTTATTCACAGAAACATGGTTCTGAACTTTGCTGCCAGCCGCGAAAGCGAAAATAACCAAGATCGAGCGTCTAGGATTTACTTGTCAATAGCTCGCCTGGGAAACATCCAGAGAAGTCAAAGACAGTGCTTCTATACTAATTGCCAGGTGCTGAGACGAATGCCGCCAAGATCTAGCGTCTATGACTTACGGTTCAAGAATTAGCCTCAGAAACAGTGGGAAACAGTGCTTCTATACTAATTGCCAGGCGCTGAGACGAATGCCGCCAAGATCGAGCGTCTATGACTTACGGTTCAAGAATTAGCCTCAGAAACAGTGGTTCTGAACATGCTGCCAATAGCTCGCCTGGGAAACATCCAGAGAAGTCCAAGATTGTGTTTTTTAGACTGGCTGCCACGAGCTGAAACGAATACAGCCAAGAGCGAGCGTCTGTGACTTACGGTTCAAAAGTTATTCACAGAAACATGGTTCTGAACTTTGCTGCCAGCCGCGAAAGCGAAAATAACCAAGATCGAGCGTCTAGGATTTACTTGTCAATAGCTCGCCTGGGAAACATCCAGAGAAGTCAAAGACAGTGCTTCTATACTAATTGCCAGGTGCTGAGACGAATGCCGCCAAGATCTAGCGTCTATGACTTACGGTTCAAGAATTAGCCTCAGAAACAGTGGGAAACAGTGCTTCTATACTAATTGCCAGGCGCTGAGACGAATGCCGCCAAGATCGAGCGTCTATGACTTACGGTTCAAGAATTAGCCTCAGAAACAGTGGTTCTGAACATGCTGCCAATAGCTCGCCTGGGAAACATCCAGAGAAGTCCAAGATTGTGTTTTTTAGACTGGCTGCCACGAGCTGAAACGAATACAGCCAAGAGCGAGCGTCTGTGACTTACGGTTCAAAAGTTATTCACAGAAACATGGTTCTGAACTTTGCTGCCAGCCGCGAAAGCGAAAATAACCAAGATCGAGCGTCTAGGATTTACTTGTCAATAGCTCGCCTGGGAAACATCCAGAGAAGTCAAAGACAGTGCTTCTATACTAATTGCCAGGTGCTGAGACGAATGCCGCCAAGATCTAGCGTCTATGACTTACGGTTCAAGAATTAGCCTCAGAAACAGTGGGAAACAGTGCTTCTATACTAATTGCCAGGCGCTGAGACGAATGCCGCCAAGATCGAGCGTCTATGACTTACGGTTCAAGAATTAGCCTCAGAAACAGTGGTTCTGAATATGCTGCCAATAGCTCGCCTGGGAAACATCCAGAGAAGTCCAAGATTGTGTTTTTTAGACTGGCTGTCACGAGCTGAAACGAATGCAGCCAAGAGCTAGCGTCTGTGACTTACGGTTCAAAAGTTATTCACAGAAACATGGTTCTGAACTTTGCTGCCAGCCGCGAAAGCGAAAATAACCAAGATCGAGCGTCTAGGATTTACTTGTCAATAGCTCGCCTGGGAAACATCCAGAGAAGTCAAAGACAGTGCTTCTATACTAATTGCCAGGCGCTGAGACGAATGCCGCCAAGATCTAGCGTCTATGACTTACGGTTCAAGAATTAGCCTCAGAAACAGTGGGAAACAGTGCTTCTATACTAATTGCCAGGCGCTGAGACGAATGCCGCCAAGATCGAGCGTCTATGACACGGTTCAAGAATTAGCCTCAGAAACAGTGGTTCTGAACATGCTGCCAATAGCTCGCCTGGGAAACATCCAGAGAAGTCCAAGATAGTGTTTTTTAGACTGGCTGCCACGAGCTGAAACGAATGCAGCCAAGAGCGAGCGTCTGTGACTTACGGTTCAAAAGTTATTCACAGAAACATCGTTCTGAACTTTGCTGCCAGCCGCGAAAGCGAAAATAACCAAGATCGAGCGTCTAGGATTTACTTGTCAAAAGCTCGCCTGGGAAACATCCAGAGAAGTCAAAGACAGTGCTTCTATACTAATTGCCAGGCGCTGAGACGAATGCCGCCAAGATCTAGCGTCTATGACTTACGGTTCAAGAATTAGCCTCAGAAACAGTGGGAAACAGTGCTTCTATACTAATTGCCAGGCGCTGAGACGAATGCCGCCAAGATCGAGCGTCTATGACACGGTTCAAGAATTAGCCTCAGAAACAGTGGTTCTGAACATGCTGCCAATAGCTCGCCTGGGAAACATCCAGAGAAGTCCAAGATAGTGTTTTTTAGACTGGCTGCCACGAGCTGAAACGAATGCAGCCAAGAGCGAGCGTCTGTGACTTACGGTTCAAAAGTTATTCACAGAAACATCGTTCTGAACTTTGCTGCCAGCCGCGAAAGCGAAAATAACCAAGATCGAGCGTCTAGGATTTACTTGTCAATAGCTCGCCTGGGAAACATCCAGAGAAGTCAAAGACAGTGCTTCTATACTAATTGCCAGGTGCTGAGACGAATGCCGCCAAGATCTAGCGTCTATGACTTACGGTTCAAGAATTAGCCTCAGAAACAGTGGGAAACAGTGCTTCTATACTAATTGCCAGGCGCTGAGACGAATGCCGCCAAGATCGAGCGTCTATGACACGGTTCAAGAATTAGCCTCAGAAACAGTGGTTCTGAACATGCTGCCAATAGCTCGCCTGGGAAACATCCAGAGAAGTCCAAGATTGTGTTTTTTAGACTGGCTGCCACGAGCTGAAACGAATGCAGCCAAGAGCGAGCGTCTGTGACTTACGGTTCAAAAGTTATTCACAGAAACATCGTTCTGAACTTTGCTGCCAGCCGCGAAAGCGAAAATAACCAAGATCGAGCGTCTAGGATTTACTTGTCAATAGCTCGCCTGGGAAACATCCAGAGAAGTCAAAGACAGTGCTTCTATACTAATTGCCAGGCGCTGAGACGAATGCCGCCAAGATCTAGCGTCTATGACTTACGGTTCAAGAATTAGCCTCAGAAACAGTGGGAAACAGTGCTTATATACTAATTGCCAGGCGCTGAGACGAATGCCGCCAAGATCGAGCGTCTATGACTTACGGTTCAAGAATTAGCCTCAGAAACAGTGGTTCTGAACATGCTGCCAATAGCTCGCCTGGGAAACATCCAGAGAAGTCCAAGATTGTGTTTTTTAGACTGGCTGCCACGAGCTGAAACGAATGCAGCCAATAGCGAGCGTCTGTGACTTACGGTTCAAAAGTTATTCACAGAAACATGGTTCTGAACTTTGCTGCCAGCCGCGAAAGCGAAAATAACCAAGATCGAGCGTCTAGGATTTACTTGTCAAAAGCTCGCCTGGGAAACATCCAGAGAAGTCAAAGACAGTGCTTCTATACTAATTGCCAGGCGCTGAGACGAATGCCGCCAAGATCTAGCGTCTATGACTTACGGTTCAAGAATTAGCCTTAGAAACAGTGGGAAACAGTGCTTCTATACTAATTGCCAGGCGCTGAGACGAATGCCGCCAAGATCGAGCGTCTATGACTTACGGTTCAAGAATTAGCCTCAGAAACAGTGGTTCTGAACATGCTGCCAATAGCTCGCCTGGGAAACATCCAGAGAAGTCCAAGATTGTGTTTTTTAGACTGGCTGCCACGAGCTGAAACGAATGCAGCCAAGAGCGAGCGTCAGTGACTTACGGTTCAAGAGTTATTCACAGAAACATGGTTCTGAACTTTGCTGCTAGCCGCGAAAGCGAAAATAACCAAGATCGAGCGTCTAGGATTTATTTGTCAATAGCTCGCCTGGGAAACATCCAGAGAAGTCAAAGACAGTGCTTCTATACTAATTGCCAGGCGCTGAGACGAATGCCGCCAAGATCTAGCGTCTATGACTTACGGTTCAAGAATTAGCCTCAGAAACAGTGGGAAACAGTGCTTCTATACTAATTGCCAGGCGCTGAGACGAATGCCGCCAAGATCGAGCGTCTATGACTTACGGTTCAAGAATTAGCCTCAGAAACAGTGGTTCTGAACATGCTGCCAATACCTCGCCTGGGAAACATCCAGAGAAGTCCAAGATTGTGTTTTTTAGACTGGCTGCCACGAGCTGAAACGAATGCAGCCAAGAGCGAGCGTCAGTGACTTACGGTTCAAGAGTTATTCACAGAAACATGGTTC
This sequence comes from Rhinoderma darwinii, assembly GCF_050947455.1. Lineage (NCBI taxonomy): Eukaryota > Metazoa > Chordata > Amphibia > Anura > Rhinodermatidae > Rhinoderma > Rhinoderma darwinii. The sequence goes on from NW_027462088.1 coordinate 25,671, forward strand.
TGAACTTTGCTGCTAGCCGCGAAAGCGAAAATAACCAAGATCGAGCGTCTAGGATTTATTTGTCAATAGCTCGCCTGGGAAACATCCAGAGAAGTCAAAGACAGTGCTTCTATACTAATTGCCAGGCGCTGAGACGAATGCCGCCAAGATCTAGCGTCTATGACTTACGGTTCAAGAATTAGCCTCAGAAACAGTGGGAAACAGTGCTTCTATACTAATTGCCAGGCGCTGAGACGAATGCCGCCAAGATCGAGCGTCTATGACTTACGGTTCAAGAATTAGCCTCAGAAACAGTGGTTCTGAACATGCTGCCAATACCTCGCCTGGGAAACATCCAGAGAAGTCCAAGATTGTGTTTTTTAGACTGGCTGCCACGAGCTGAAACGAATGCAGCCAAGAGCGAGCGTCAGTGACTTACGGTTCAAGAGTTATTCACAGAAACATGGTTCTGAACTTTGCTGCTAGCCGCGAAAGCGAAAATAACCAAGATCGAGCGTCTAGGATTTACTTGTCAATAGCTCGCCTGGGAAACATCCAGAGAAGTCAAAGACAGTGCTTCTATACTAATTGCCAGGCGCTGAGACGAATGCCGCCAAGATCTAGCGTCTATGACTTACGGTTCAAGAATTAGCCTCAGAAACAGTGGGAAACAGTGCTTCTATACTAATTGCCAGGCGCTGAGACGAATGCCGCCAAGATCGAGCGTCTATGACTTACGGTTCAAGAATTAGCCTCAGAAACAGTGGTTCTGAACATGCTGCCAATAGCTCGCCTGGGAAACATCCAGAGAAGTCCAAGATAGTGTTTTTTTAGACTGGCTGCCACGAGCTGAAACGAATGCAGCCAAGAGCGAGCGTCTGTGACTTACGGTTCAAAAGTTATTCACAGAAACATGGTTCTGAACTTTGCTGCCAGCCGCGAAAGCGAAAATAACCAAGATCGAGCGTCTAGGATTTACTTGTCAATAGCTCGCCTGGGAAACATCCAGAGAAGTCAAAGACAGTGCTTCTATACTAATTGCCAGGTGCTGAGACGAATGCCGCCAAGATCTAGCGTCTATGACTTACGGTTCAAGAATTAGCCTCAGAAACAGTGGGAAACAGTGCTTCTATACTAATTGCCAGGCGCTGAGACGAATGCCGCCAAGATCGAGCGTCTATGACTTACGGTTCAAGAATTAGCCTCAGAAACAGTGGTTCTGAACATGCTGCCAATAGCTCGCCTGGGAAACATCCAGAGAAGTCCAAGATTGTGTTTTTTAGACTGGCTGCCACGAGCTGAAACGAATACAGCCAAGAGCGAGCGTCTGTGACTTACGGTTCAAAAGTTATTCACAGAAACATGGTTCTGAACTTTGCTGCCAGCCGCGAAAGCGAAAATAACCAAGATCGAGCGTCTAGGATTTACTTGTCAATAGCTCGCCTGGGAAACATCCAGAGAAGTCAAAGACAGTGCTTCTATACTAATTGCCAGGTGCTGAGACGAATGCCGCCAAGATCTAGCGTCTATGACTTACGGTTCAAGAATTAGCCTCAGAAACAGTGGGAAACAGTGCTTCTATACTAATTGCCAGGCGCTGAGACGAATGCCGCCAAGATCGAGCGTCTATGACTTACGGTTCAAGAATTAGCCTCAGAAACAGTGGTTCTGAACATGCTGCCAATAGCTCGCCTGGGAAACATCCAGAGAAGTCCAAGATTGTGTTTTTTAGACTGGCTGCCACGAGCTGAAACGAATACAGCCAAGAGCGAGCGTCTGTGACTTACGGTTCAAAAGTTATTCACAGAAACATGGTTCTGAACTTTGCTGCCAGCCGCGAAAGCGAAAATAACCAAGATCGAGCGTCTAGGATTTACTTGTCAATAGCTCGCCTGGGAAACATCCAGAGAAGTCAAAGACAGTGCTTCTATACTAATTGCCAGGTGCTGAGACGAATGCCGCCAAGATCTAGCGTCTATGACTTACGGTTCAAGAATTAGCCTCAGAAACAGTGGGAAACAGTGCTTCTATACTAATTGCCAGGCGCTGAGACGAATGCCGCCAAGATCGAGCGTCTATGACTTACGGTTCAAGAATTAGCCTCAGAAACAGTGGTTCTGAATATGCTGCCAATAGCTCGCCTGGGAAACATCCAGAGAAGTCCAAGATTGTGTTTTTTAGACTGGCTGTCACGAGCTGAAACGAATGCAGCCAAGAGCTAGCGTCTGTGACTTACGGTTCAAAAGTTATTCACAGAAACATGGTTCTGAACTTTGCTGCCAGCCGCGAAAGCGAAAATAACCAAGATCGAGCGTCTAGGATTTACTTGTCAATAGCTCGCCTGGGAAACATCCAGAGAAGTCAAAGACAGTGCTTCTATACTAATTGCCAGGCGCTGAGACGAATGCCGCCAAGATCTAGCGTCTATGACTTACGGTTCAAGAATTAGCCTCAGAAACAGTGGGAAACAGTGCTTCTATACTAATTGCCAGGCGCTGAGACGAATGCCGCCAAGATCGAGCGTCTATGACACGGTTCAAGAATTAGCCTCAGAAACAGTGGTTCTGAACATGCTGCCAATAGCTCGCCTGGGAAACATCCAGAGAAGTCCAAGATAGTGTTTTTTAGACTGGCTGCCACGAGCTGAAACGAATGCAGCCAAGAGCGAGCGTCTGTGACTTACGGTTCAAAAGTTATTCACAGAAACATCGTTCTGAACTTTGCTGCCAGCCGCGAAAGCGAAAATAACCAAGATCGAGCGTCTAGGATTTACTTGTCAAAAGCTCGCCTGGGAAACATCCAGAGAAGTCAAAGACAGTGCTTCTATACTAATTGCCAGGCGCTGAGACGAATGCCGCCAAGATCTAGCGTCTATGACTTACGGTTCAAGAATTAGCCTCAGAAACAGTGGGAAACAGTGCTTCTATACTAATTGCCAGGCGCTGAGACGAATGCCGCCAAGATCGAGCGTCTATGACACGGTTCAAGAATTAGCCTCAGAAACAGTGGTTCTGAACATGCTGCCAATAGCTCGCCTGGGAAACATCCAGAGAAGTCCAAGATAGTGTTTTTTAGACTGGCTGCCACGAGCTGAAACGAATGCAGCCAAGAGCGAGCGTCTGTGACTTACGGTTCAAAAGTTATTCACAGAAACATCGTTCTGAACTTTGCTGCCAGCCGCGAAAGCGAAAATAACCAAGATCGAGCGTCTAGGATTTACTTGTCAATAGCTCGCCTGGGAAACATCCAGAGAAGTCAAAGACAGTGCTTCTATACTAATTGCCAGGTGCTGAGACGAATGCCGCCAAGATCTAGCGTCTATGACTTACGGTTCAAGAATTAGCCTCAGAAACAGTGGGAAACAGTGCTTCTATACTAATTGCCAGGCGCTGAGACGAATGCCGCCAAGATCGAGCGTCTATGACACGGTTCAAGAATTAGCCTCAGAAACAGTGGTTCTGAACATGCTGCCAATAGCTCGCCTGGGAAACATCCAGAGAAGTCCAAGATTGTGTTTTTTAGACTGGCTGCCACGAGCTGAAACGAATGCAGCCAAGAGCGAGCGTCTGTGACTTACGGTTCAAAAGTTATTCACAGAAACATCGTTCTGAACTTTGCTGCCAGCCGCGAAAGCGAAAATAACCAAGATCGAGCGTCTAGGATTTACTTGTCAATAGCTCGCCTGGGAAACATCCAGAGAAGTCAAAGACAGTGCTTCTATACTAATTGCCAGGCGCTGAGACGAATGCCGCCAAGATCTAGCGTCTATGACTTACGGTTCAAGAATTAGCCTCAGAAACAGTGGGAAACAGTGCTTATATACTAATTGCCAGGCGCTGAGACGAATGCCGCCAAGATCGAGCGTCTATGACTTACGGTTCAAGAATTAGCCTCAGAAACAGTGGTTCTGAACATGCTGCCAATAGCTCGCCTGGGAAACATCCAGAGAAGTCCAAGATTGTGTTTTTTAGACTGGCTGCCACGAGCTGAAACGAATGCAGCCAATAGCGAGCGTCTGTGACTTACGGTTCAAAAGTTATTCACAGAAACATGGTTCTGAACTTTGCTGCCAGCCGCGAAAGCGAAAATAACCAAGATCGAGCGTCTAGGATTTACTTGTCAAAAGCTCGCCTGGGAAACATCCAGAGAAGTCAAAGACAGTGCTTCTATACTAATTGCCAGGCGCTGAGACGAATGCCGCCAAGATCTAGCGTCTATGACTTACGGTTCAAGAATTAGCCTTAGAAACAGTGGGAAACAGTGCTTCTATACTAATTGCCAGGCGCTGAGACGAATGCCGCCAAGATCGAGCGTCTATGACTTACGGTTCAAGAATTAGCCTCAGAAACAGTGGTTCTGAACATGCTGCCAATAGCTCGCCTGGGAAACATCCAGAGAAGTCCAAGATTGTGTTTTTTAGACTGGCTGCCACGAGCTGAAACGAATGCAGCCAAGAGCGAGCGTCAGTGACTTACGGTTCAAGAGTTATTCACAGAAACATGGTTCTGAACTTTGCTGCTAGCCGCGAAAGCGAAAATAACCAAGATCGAGCGTCTAGGATTTATTTGTCAATAGCTCGCCTGGGAAACATCCAGAGAAGTCAAAGACAGTGCTTCTATACTAATTGCCAGGCGCTGAGACGAATGCCGCCAAGATCTAGCGTCTATGACTTACGGTTCAAGAATTAGCCTCAGAAACAGTGGGAAACAGTGCTTCTATACTAATTGCCAGGCGCTGAGACGAATGCCGCCAAGATCGAGCGTCTATGACTTACGGTTCAAGAATTAGCCTCAGAAACAGTGGTTCTGAACATGCTGCCAATACCTCGCCTGGGAAACATCCAGAGAAGTCCAAGATTGTGTTTTTTAGACTGGCTGCCACGAGCTGAAACGAATGCAGCCAAGAGCGAGCGTCAGTGACTTACGGTTCAAGAGTTATTCACAGAAACATGGTTCTGAACTTTGCTGCTAGCCGCGAAAGCGAAAATAACCAAGATCGAGCGTCTAGGATTTACTTGTCAATAGCTCGCCTGGGAAACATCCAGAGAAGTCAAAGACAGTGCTTCTATACTAATTGCCAGGCGCTGAGACGAATGCCGCCAAGATCTAGCGTCTATGACTTACGGTTCAAGAATTAGCCTCAGAAACAGTGGGAAACAGTGCTTCTATACTAATTGCCAGGCGCTGAGACGAATGCCGCCAAGATCGAGCGTCTATGACTTACGGTTCAAGAATTAGCCTCAGAAACAGTGGTTCTGAACATGCTGCCAATACCTCGCCTGGGAAACATCCAGAGAAGTCCAAGATTGTGTTTTTTAGACTGGCTGCCACGAGCTGAAACGAATGCAGCCAAGAGCGAGCGTCTGTGACTTACGGTTCAAAAGTTATTCACAGAAACATGGTTCTGAACTTTGCTGCCAGCCGCGAAAGCGAAAATAACCAAGATCGAGCGTCTAGGATTTACTTGTCAAAAGCTCGCCTGGGAAACATCCAGAGAAGTCAAAGACAGTGCTTCTATACTAATTGCCAGGCGCTGAGACGAATGCCGCCAAGATCTAGCGTCTATGACTTACGGTTCAAGAATTAGCCTTAGAAACAGTGGGAAACTGCTTCTATACTAATTGCCAGGCGCTGAGACGAATGCCGCCAAGATCGAGCGTCTATGACTTACGGTTCAAGAATTAGCCTCAGAAACAGTGGTTCTGAACATGCTGCCAATAGCTCGCCTGGGAAACATCCAGAGAAGTCCAAGATTGTGTTTTTTAGACTGGCTGCCACGAGCTGAAACGAATGCAGCCAAGAGCGAGCGTCAGTGACTTACGGTTCAAGAGTTATTCACAGAAACATGGTTCTGAACTTTGCTGCTAGCCGCGAAAGCGAAAATAACCAAGATCGAGCGTCTAGGATTTATTTGTCAATAGCTCGCCTGGGAAACATCCAGAGAAGTCAAAGACAGTGCTTCTATACTAATTGCCAGGCGCTGAGACGAATGCCGCCAAGATCTAGCGTCTATGACTTACGGTTCAAGAATTAGCCTCAGAAACAGTGGGAAACAGTGCTTCTATACTAATTGCCAGGCGCTGAGACGAATGCCGCCAAGATCGAGCGTCTATGACTTACGGTTCAAGAATTAGCCTCAGAAACAGTGGTTCTGAACATGCTGCCAATACCTCGCCTGGGAAACATCCAGAGAAGTCCAAGATTGTGTTTTTTAGACTGGCTGCCACGAGCTGAAACGAATGCAGCCAAGAGCGAGCGTCAGTGACTTACGGTTCAAGAGTTATTCACAGAAACATGGTTCTGAACTTTGCTGCTAGCCGCGAAAGCGAAAATAACCAAGATCGAGCGTCTAGGATTTACTTGTCAATAGCTCGCCTGGGAAACATCCAGAGAAGTCAAAGACAGTGCTTCTATACTAATTGCCAGGCGCTGAGACGAATGCCGCCAAGATCTAGCGTCTATGACTTACGGTTCAAGAATTAGCCTCAGAAACAGTGGGAAACAGTGCTTCTATACTAATTGCCAGGCGCTGAGACGAATGCCGCCAAGATCGAGCGTCTATGACTTACGGTTCAAGAATTAGCCTCAGAAACAGTGGTTCTGAACATGCTGCCAATAGCTCGCCTGGGAAACATCCAGAGAAGTCCAAGATAGTGTTTTTTAGACTGGCTGCCACGAGCTGAAACGAATGCAGCCAAGAGCGAGCGTCTGTGACTTACGGTTCAAAAGTTATTCACAGAAACATCGTTCTGAACTTTGCTGCCAGCCGCGAAAGCGAAAATAACCAAGATCGAGCGTCTAGGATTTACTTGTCAAAAGCTCGCCTGGGAAACATCCAGAGAAGTCAAAGACAGTGCTTCTATACTAATTGCCAGGCGCTGAGACGAATGCCGCCAAGATCTAGCGTCTATGACTTACGGTTCAAGAATTAGCCTCAGAAACAGTGGGAAACAGTGCTTCTATACTAATTGCCAGGCGCTGAGACGAATGCCGCCAAGATCGAGCGTCTATGACACGGTTCAAGAATTAGCCTCAGAAACAGTGGTTCTGAACATGCTGCCAATAGCTCGCCTGGGAAACATCCAGAGAAGTCCAAGATAGTGTTTTTTAGACTGGCTGCCACGAGCTGAAACGAATGCAGCCAAGAGCGAGCGTCTGTGACTTACGGTTCAAAAGTTATTCACAGAAACATCGTTCTGAACTTTGCTGCCAGCCGCGAAAGCGAAAATAACCAAGATCGAGCGTCTAGGATTTACTTGTCAATAGCTCGCCTGGGAAACATCCAGAGAAGTCAAAGACAGTGCTTCTATACTAATTGCCAGGTGCTGAGACGAATGCCGCCAAGATCTAGCGTCTATGACTTACGGTTCAAGAATTAGCCTCAGAAACAGTGGGAAACAGTGCTTCTATACTAATTGCCAGGCGCTGAGACGAATGCCGCCAAGATCGAGCGTCTATGACACGGTTCAAGAATTAGCCTCAGAAACAGTGGTTCTGAACATGCTGCCAATAGCTCGCCTGGGAAACATCCAGAGAAGTCCAAGATTGTGTTTTTTAGACTGGCTGCCACGAGCTGAAACGAATGCAGCCAAGAGCGAGCGTCTGTGACTTACGGTTCAAAAGTTATTCACAGAAACATCGTTCTGAACTTTGCTGCCAGCCGCGAAAGCGAAAATAACCAAGATCGAGCGTCTAGGATTTACTTGTCAATAGCTCGCCTGGGAAACATCCAGAGAAGTCAAAGACAGTGCTTCTATACTAATTGCCAGGCGCTGAGACGAATGCCGCCAAGATCTAGCGTCTATGACTTACGGTTCAAGAATTAGCCTCAGAAACAGTGGGAAACAGTGCTTATATACTAATTGCCAGGCGCTGAGACGAATGCCGCCAAGATCGAGCGTCTATGACTTACGGTTCAAGAATTAGCCTCAGAAACAGTGGTTCTGAACATGCTGCCAATAGCTCGCCTGGGAAACATCCAGAGAAGTCCAAGATTGTGTTTTTTAGACTGGCTGCCACGAGCTGAAACGAATGCAGCCAATAGCGAGCGTCTGTGACTTACGGTTCAAAAGTTATTCACAGAAACATGGTTCTGAACTTTGCTGCCAGCCGCGAAAGCGAAAATAACCAAGATCGAGCGTCTAGGATTTACTTGTCAAAAGCTCGCCTGGGAAACATCCAGAGAAGTCAAAGACAGTGCTTCTATACTAATTGCCAGGCGCTGAGACGAATGCCGCCAAGATCTAGCGTCTATGACTTACGGTTCAAGAATTAGCCTTAGAAACAGTGGGAAACAGTGCTTCTATACTAATTGCCAGGCGCTGAGACGAATGCCGCCAAGATCGAGCGTCTATGACTTACGGTTCAAGAATTAGCCTCAGAAACAGTGGTTCTGAACATGCTGCCAATAGCTCGCCTGGGAAACATCCAGAGAAGTCCAAGATTGTGTTTTTTAGACTGGCTGCCACGAGCTGAAACGAATGCAGCCAAGAGCGAGCGTCAGTGACTTACGGTTCAAGAGTTATTCACAGAAACATGGTTCTGAACTTTGCTGCTAGCCGCGAAAGCGAAAATAACCAAGATCGAGCGTCTAGGATTTATTTGTCAATAGCTCGCCTGGGAAACATCCAGAGAAGTCAAAGACAGTGCTTCTATACTAATTGCCAGGCGCTGAGACGAATGCCGCCAAGATCTAGCGTCTATGACTTACGGTTCAAGAATTAGCCTCAGAAACAGTGGGAAACAGTGCTTCTATACTAATTGCCAGGCGCTGAGACGAATGCCGCCAAGATCGAGCGTCTATGACTTACGGTTCAAGAATTAGCCTCAGAAACAGTGGTTCTGAACATGCTGCCAATACCTCGCCTGGGAAACATCCAGAGAAGTCCAAGATTGTGTTTTTTAGACTGGCTGCCACGAGCTGAAACGAATGCAGCCAAGAGCGAGCGTCAGTGACTTACGGTTCAAGAGTTATTCACAGAAACATGGTTCTGAACTTTGCTGCTAGCCGCGAAAGCGAAAATAACCAAGATCGAGCGTCTAGGATTTACTTGTCAATAGCTCGCCTGGGAAACATCCAGAGAAGTCAAAGACAGTGCTTCTATACTAATTGCCAGGCGCTGAGACGAATGCCGCCAAGATCTAGCGTCTATGACTTACGGTTCAAGAATTAGCCTCAGAAACAGTGGGAAACAGTGCTTCTATACTAATTGCCAGGCGCTGAGACGAATGCCGCCAAGATCGAGCGTCTATGACTTACGGTTCAAGAATTAGCCTCAGAAACAGTGGTTCTGAACATGCTGCCAATACCTCGCCTGGGAAACATCCAGAGAAGTCCAAGATTGTGTTTTTTAGACTGGCTGCCACGAGCTGAAACGAATGCAGCCAAGAGCGAGCGTCTGTGACTTACGGTTCAAAAGTTATTCACAGAAACATGGTTCTGAACTTTGCTGCCAGCCGCGAAAGCGAAAATAACCAAGATCGAGCGTCTAGGATTTACTTGTCAAAAGCTCGCCTGGGAAACATCCAGAGAAGTCAAAGACAGTGCTTCTATACTAATTGCCAGGCGCTGAGACGAATGCCGCCAAGATCTAGCGTCTATGACTTACGGTTCAAGAATTAGCCTTAGAAACAGTGGGAAACTGCTTCTATACTAATTGCCAGGCGCTGAGACGAATGCCGCCAAGATCGAGCGTCTATGACTTACGGTTCAAGAATTAGCCTCAGAAACAGTGGTTCTGAACATGCTGCCAATAGCTCGCCTGGGAAACATCCAGAGAAGTCCAAGATTGTGTTTTTTAGACTGGCTGCCACGAGCTGAAACGAATGCAGCCAAGAGCGAGCGTCAGTGACTTACGGTTCAAGAGTTATTCACAGAAACATGGTTCTGAACTTTGCTGCTAGCCGCGAAAGCGAAAATAACCAAGATCGAGCGTCTAGGATTTATTTGTCAATAGCTCGCCTGGGAAACATCCAGAGAAGTCAAAGACAGTGCTTCTATACTAATTGCCAGGCGCTGAGACGAATGCCGCCAAGATCTAGCGTCTATGACTTACGGTTCAAGAATTAGCCTCAGAAACAGTGGGAAACAGTGCTTCTATACTAATTGCCAGGCGCTGAGACGAATGCCGCCAAGATCGAGCGTCTATGACTTACGGTTCAAGAATTAGCCTCAGAAACAGTGGTTCTGAACATGCTGCCAATACCTCGCCTGGGAAACATCCAGAGAAGTCCAAGATTGTGTTTTTTAGACTGGCTGCCACGAGCTGAAACGAATGCAGCCAAGAGCGAGCGTCAGTGACTTACGGTTCAAGAGTTATTCACAGAAACATGGTTCTGAACTTTGCTGCTAGCCGCGAAAGCGAAAATAACCAAGATCGAGCGTCTAGGATTTACTTGTCAATAGCTCGCCTGGGAAACATCCAGAGAAGTCAAAGACAGTGCTTCTATACTAATTGCCAGGCGCTGAGACGAATGCCGCCAAGATCTAGCGTCTATGACTTACGGTTCAAGAATTAGCCTCAGAAACAGTGGGAAACAGTGCTTCTATACTAATTGCCAGGCGCTGAGACGAATGCCGCCAAGATCGAGCGTCTATGACTTACGGTTCAAGAATTAGCCTCAGAAACAGTGGTTCTGAACATGCTGCCAATAGCTCGCCTGGGAAACATCCAGAGAAGTCCAAGATAGTGTTTTTTTTAGACTGGCTGCCACGAGCTGAAACGAATGCAGCCAAGAGCGAGCGTCTGTGACTTACGGTTCAAAAGTTATTCACAGAAACATGGTTCTGAACTTTGCTGCCAGCCGCGAAAGCGAAAATAACCAAGATCGAGCGTCTAGGATTTACTTGTCAATAGCTCGCCTGGGAAACATCCAGAGAAGTCAAAGACAGTGCTTCTATACTAATTGCCAGGTGCTGAGACGAATGCCGCCAAGATCTAGCGTCTATGACTTACGGTTCAAGAATTAGCCTCAGAAACAGTGGGAAACAGTGCTTCTATACTAATTGCCAGGCGCTGAGACGAATGCCGCCAAGATCGAGCGTCTATGACTTACGGTTCAAGAATTAGCCTCAGAAACAGTGGTTCTGAACATGCTGCCAATAGCTCGCCTGGGAAACATCCAGAGAAGTCCAAGATTGTGTTTTTTAGACTGGCTGCCACGAGCTGAAACGAATACAGCCAAGAGCGAGCGTCTGTGACTTACGGTTCAAAAGTTATTCACAGAAACATGGTTCTGAACTTTGCTGCCAGCCGCGAAAGCGAACATAACCAAGATCGAGCGTCTAGGATTTACTTGTCAATAGCTCGCCTGGGAAACATCCAGAGAAGTCAAAGACAGTGCTTCTATACTAATTGCCAGGTGCTGAGACGAATGCCGCCAAGATCTAGCGTCTATGACTTACGGTTCAAGAATTAGCCTCAGAAACAGTGGGAAACAGTGCTTCTATACTAATTGCCAGGCGCTGAGACGAATGCCGCCAAGATCGAGCGTCTATGACTTACGGTTCAAGAATTAGCCTCAGAAACAGTGGTTCTGAACATGCTGCCAATAGCTCGCCTGGGAAACATCCAGAGAAGTCCAAGATTGTGTTTTTTAGACTGGCTGCCACGAGCTGAAACGAATACAGCCAAGAGCGAGCGTCTGTGACTTACGGTTCAAAAGTTATTCACAGAAACATGGTTCTGAACTTTGCTGCCAGCCGCGAAAGCGAAAATAACCAAGATCGAGCGTCTAGGATTTACTTGTCAATAGCTCGCCTGGGAAACATCCAGAGAAGTCAAAGACAGTGCTTCTATACTAATTGCCAGGTGCTGAGACGAATGCCGCCAAGATCTAGCGTCTATGACTTACGGTTCAAGAATTAGCCTCAGAAACAGTGGGAAACAGTGCTTCTATACTAATTGCCAGGCGCTGAGACGAATGCCGCCAAGATCGAGCGTCTATGACTTACGGTTCAAGAATTAGCCTCAGAAACAGTGGTTCTGAACATGCTGCCAATAGCTCGCCTGGGAAACATCTAGAGAAGTCCAAGATTGTGTTTTTTTAGACTGGCTGCCACGAGCTGAAACGAATGCAGCCAAGAGCGAGCGTCTGTGACTTACGGTTCAAAAGTTATTCACAGAAACATCGTTCTGAACTTCTGAACTTTGCTGCCAGCCGCGAAAGCGAAAATAACCAAGATCGAGCGTCTAGGATTTACTTGTCAAAAGCTCGCCTGGGAAACATCCAGAGAAGTCAAAGACAGTGCTTCTATACTAATTGCCAGGCGCTGAGACGAATGCCGCCAAGATCTAGCGTCTATGACTTACGGTTCAAGAATTAGCCTCAGAAACAGTGGGAAACAGTGCTTCTATACTAATTGCCAGGCGCTGAGACGAATGCCGCCAAGATCGAGCGTCTATGACACGGTTCAAGAATTAGCCTCAGAAACAGTGGTTCTGAACATGCTGCCAATAGCTCGCCTGGGAAACATCCAGAGAAGTCCAAGATGGTGTTTTTTAGACTGGCTGCCACGAGCTGAAACGAATGCAGCCAAGAGCGAGCGTCTGTGACTTACGGTTCAAAAGTTATTCACAGAAACATGGTTCTGAACTTTGCTGCCAGCCGCGAAAGCGAAAATAACCAAGATCGAGCGTCTAGGATTTACTTGTCAAAAGCTCGCCTGGGAAACATCCAGAGAAGTCAAAGACAGTGCTTCTATACTAATTGCCAGGCGCTGAGACGAATGCCGCCAAGATCTAGCGTCTATGACTTACGGTTCAAGAATTAGCCTCAGAAACAGTGGGAAACAGTGCTTCTATACTAATTGCCAGGCGCTGAGACGAATGCCGCCAAGATCGAGCGTCTATGACACGGTTCAAGAATTAGCCTCAGAAACAGTGGTTCTGAACATGCTGCCAATAGCTCGCCTGGGAAACATCCAGAGAAGTCCAAGATAGTGTTTTTTAGACTGGCTGCCACGAGCTGAAACGAATGCAGCCAAGAGCGAGCGTCTGTGACTTACGGTTCAAAAGTTATTCACAGAAACATGGTTCTGAACTTTGCTGCCAGCCGCGAAAGCGAAAATAACCAAGATCGAGCGTCTAGGATTTACTTGTCAAAAGCTCGCCTGGGAAACATCCAGAGAAGTCAAAGACAGTGCTTCTATACTAATTGCCAGGCGCTGAGACGAATGCCGCCAAGATCTAGCGTCTATGACTTACGGTTCAAGAATTAGCCTCAGAAACAGTGGGAAACAGTGCTTCTATACTAATTGCCAGGCGCTGAGACGAATGCCGCCAAGATCGAGCGTCTATGACACGGTTCAAGAATTAGCCTCAGAAACAGTGGTTCTGAACATGCTGCCAATAGCTCGCCTGGGAAACATCCAGAGAAGTCCAAGATAGTGTTTTTTAGACTGGCTGCCACGAGCTGAAACGAATGCAGCCAAGAGCGAGCGTCTGTGACTTACGGTTCAAAAGTTATTCACAGAAACATCGTTCTGAACTTTGCTGCAAGCCGCGAAAGCGAAAATAACCAAGATCGAGCGTCTAGGATTTACTTGTCAATAGCTCGCCTGGGAAACATCCAGAGAAGTCAAAGACAGTGCTTCTATACTAATTGCCAGGTGCTGAGACGAATGCCGCCAAGATCTAGCGTCTATGACTTACGGTTCAAGAATTAGCCTCAGAAACAGTGGGAAACAGTGCTTCTATACTAATTGCCAGGCGCTGAGACGAATGCCGCCAAGATCGAGCGTCTATGACTTACGGTTCAAGAATTAGCCTCAGAAACAGTGGTTCTGAACATGCTGCCAATAGCTCGCCTGGGAAACATCCAGAGAAGTCCAAGATTGTGTTTTTTAGACTGGCTGCCACGAGCTGAAACGAATGCAGCCAAGAGCGAGCGTCTGTGACTTACGGTTCAAAAGTTATTCACAGAAACATGGTTCTGAACTTTGCTGCCAGCCGCGAAAGCGAAAATAACCAAGATCGAGCGTCTAGGATTTACTTGTCAAAAGCTCGCCTGGGAAACATCCAGAGAAGTCAAAGACAGTGCTTCTATACTAATTGCCAGGCGCTGAGACGAATGCCGCCAAGATCTAGCGTCTATGACTTACGGTTCAAGAATTAGCCTCAGAAACAGTGGGAAACAGTGCTTCTATACTAATTGCCAGGCGCTGAGACGAATGCCGCCAAGATCGAGCGTCTATGACACGGTTCAAGAATTAGCCTCAGAAACAGTGGTTCTGAACATGCTGCCAATAGCTCGCCTGGGAAACATCCAGAGAAGTCCAAGATAGTATTTTTTAGACTGGCTGCCACGAGCTGAAACGAATGCAGCCAAGAGCGAGCGTCTGTGACTTACGGTTCAAAAGTCATTCACAGAAACATGGTTCTGAACTTTGCTGCCAGCCGCGAAAGCGAAAATAACCAAGATCGAGCGTCTAGGATTTACTTGTCAAAAGCTCACCTGGGAAACATCCAGAGAAGTCAAAGACAGTGCTTCTATACTAATTGCCAGGCGCTGAGACGAATGCCGCCAAGATCTAGCGTCTATGACTTACGGTTCAAGAATTAGCCTCAGAAACAGTGGGAAACAGTGCTTCTATACTAATTGCCAGGCGCTGAGACGAATGCCGCCAAGATCGAGCGTCTATGACTTACGGTTCAAGAATTAGCCTCAGAAACAGTGGTTCTGAACATGCTGCCAATAGCTCGCCTGGGAAACATCCAGAGAAGTCCAAGATAGTGTTTTTTTAGACTGGCTGCCACGAGCTGAAACGAATGCAGCCAAGAGCGAGCGTCTGTGACTTACGGTTCAAAAGTTATTCACAGAAACATGGTTCTGAACTTTGCTGCCAGCCGCGAAAGCGAAAATAACCAAGATCGAGCGTCTAGGATTTACTTGTCAATAGCTCGCCTGGGAAACATCCAGAGAAGTCAAAGACAGTGCTTCTATACTAATTGCCAGGTGCTGAGACGAATGCCGCCAAGATCTAGCGTCTATGACTTACGGTTCAAGAATTAGCCTCAGAAACAGTGGGAAACAGTGCTTCTATACTAATTGCCAGGCGCTGAGACGAATGCCGCCAAGATCGAGCGTCTATGACTTACGGTTCAAGAATTAGCCTCAGAAACAGTGGTTCTGAACATGCTGCCAATAGCTCGCCTGGGAAACATCCAGAGAAGTCCAAGATTGTGTTTTTTAGACTGGCTGCCACGAGCTGAAACGAATGCAGCCAAGAGCGAGCGTCTGTGACTTACGGTTCAAAAGTTCTTCACAGAAACATGGTTCTGAACTTTGCTGCCAGCCGCGAAAGCGAAAATAACCAAGATCGAGCGTCTAGGATTTACTTGTCAAAAGCTCGCCTGGGAAACATCCAGAGAAGTCAAAGACAGTGCTTCTATACTAATTGCCAGGCGCTGAGACGAATGCCGCCAAGATCTAGCGTCTATGACTTACGGTTCAAGAATTAGCCTCAGAAACAGTGGGAAACAGTGCTTCTATACTAATTGCCAGGCGCTGAGACGAATGCCGCCAAGATCGAGCGTCTATGACACGGTTCAAGAATTAGCCTCAGAAACAGTGGTTCTGAACATGCTGCCAATAGCTCGCCTGGGAAACATCCAGAGAAGTCCAAGATAGTGTTTTTTAGACTGGCTGCCACGAGCTGAAACGAATGCAGCCAAGAGCGAGCGTCTGTGACTTACGGTTCAAAAGTTATTCACAGAAACATGGTTCTGAACTTTGCTGCCAGCCGCGAAAGCGAAAATAACCAAGATCGAGCGTCTAGGATTTACTTGTCAAAAGCTCGCCTGGGAAACATCCAGAGAAGTCAAAGACAGTGCTTCTATACTAATTGCCAGGCGCTGAGACGAATGCCGCCAAGATCGAGCGTCTATGACACGGTTCAAGAATTAGCCTCAGAAACAGTGGTTCTGAACATGCTGCCAATAGCTCGCCTGGGAAACATCCAGAGAAGTCCAAGATAGTGTTTTTTAGACTGGCTGCCACGAGCTGAAACGAATGCAGCCAAGAGCGAGCGTCTGTGACTTACGGTTCAAAAGTTATTCACAGAAACATCGTTCTGAACTTTGCTGCAAGCCGCGAAAGCGAAAATAACCAAGATCGAGCGTCTAGGATTTACTTGTCAATAGCTCGCCTGGGAAACATCCAGAGAAGTCAAAGACAGTGCTTCTATACTAATTGCCAGGTGCTGAGACGAATGCCGCCAAGATCTAGCGTCTATGACTTACGGTTCAAGAATTAGCCTCAGAAACAGTGGGAAACAGTGCTTCTATACTAATTGCCAGGCGCTGAGACGAATGCCGCCAAGATCGAGCGTCTATGACACGGTTCAAGAATTAGCCTCAGAAACAGTGGTTCTGAACATGCTGCCAATAGCTCGCCTGGGAAACATCCAGAGAAGTCCAAGATAGTGTTTTTTAGACTGGCTGCCACGAGCTGAAACGAATGCAGCCAAGAGCGAGCGTCTGTGACTTACGGTTCAAAAGTTATTCACAGAAACATCGTTCTGAACTTTGCTGCAAGCCGCGAAAGCGAAAATAACCAAGATCGAGCGTCTAGGATTTACTTGTCAATAGCTCGCCTGGGAAACATCCAGAGAAGTCAAAGACAGTGCTTCTATACTAATTGCCAGGTGCTGAGACGAATGCCGCCAAGATCTAGCGTCTATGACTTACGGTTCAAGAATTAGCCTCAGAAACAGTGGGAAACAGTGCTTCTATACTAATTGCCAGGCGCTGAGACGAATGCCGCCAAGATCGAGCGTCTATGACTTACGGTTCAAGAATTAGCCTCAGAAACAGTGGTTCTGAACATGCTGCCAATAGCTCGCCTGGGAAACATCCAGAGAAGTCCAAGATTGTGTTTTTTAGACTGGCTGCCACGAGCTGAAACGAATGCAGCCAAGAGCGAGCGTCTGTGACTTACGGTTCAAAAGTTATTCACAGAAACATGGTTCTGAACTTTGCTGCCAGCCGCGAAAGCGAAAATAACCAAGATCGAGCGTCTAGGATTTACTTGTCAAAAGCTCGCCTGGGAAACATCCAGAGAAGTCAAAGACAGTGCTTCTATACTAATTGCCAGGCGCTGAGACGAATGCCGCCAAGATCTAGCGTCTATGACTTACGGTTCAAGAATTAGCCTCAGAAACAGTGGGAAACAGTGCTTCTATACTAATTGCCAGGCGCTGAGACGAATGCCGCCAAGATCGAGCGTCTATGACACGGTTCAAGAATTAGCCTCAGAAACAGTGGTTCTGAACATGCTGCCAATAGCTCGCCTGGGAAACATCCAGAGAAGTCCAAGATAGTATTTTTTAGACTGGCTGCCACGAGCTGAAACGAATGCAGCCAAGAGCGAGCGTCTGTGACTTACGGTTCAAAAGTCATTCACAGAAACATGGTTCTGAACTTTGCTGCCAGCCGCGAAAGCGAAAATAACCAAGATCGAGCGTCTAGGATTTACTTGTCAAAAGCTCACCTGGGAAACATCCAGAGAAGTCAAAGACAGTGCTTCTATACTAATTGCCAGGCGCTGAGACGAATGCCGCCAAGATCTAGCGTCTATGACTTACGGTTCAAGAATTAGCCTCAGAAACAGTGGGAAACAGTGCTTCTATACTAATTGCCAGGCGCTGAGACGAATGCCGCCAAGATCGAGCGTCTATGACTTACGGTTCAAGAATTAGCCTCAGAAACAGTGGTTCTGAACATGCTGCCAATAGCTCGCCTGGGAAACATCCAGAGAAGTCCAAGATAGTGTTTTTTAGACTGGCTGCCACGAGCTGAAACGAATGCAGCCAAGAGCGAGCGTCTGTGACTTACGGTTCAAAAGTTATTCACAGAAACATGGTTCTGAACTTTGCTGCCAGCCGCGAAAGCGAAAATAACCAAGATCGAGCGTCTAGGATTTACTTGTCAATAGCTCGCCTGGGAAACATCCAGAGAAGTCAAAGACAGTGCTTCTATACTAATTGCCAGGTGCTGAGACGAATGCCGCCAAGATCTAGCGTCTATGACTTACGGTTCAAGAATTAGCCTCAGAAACAGTGGGAAACAGTGCTTCTATACTAATTGCCAGGCGCTGAGACGAATGCCGCCAAGATCGAGCGTCTATGACTTACGGTTCAAGAATTAGCCTCAGAAACAGTGGTTCTGAACATGCTGCCAATAGCTCGCCTGGGAAACATCCAGAGAAGTCCAAGATTGTGTTTTTTAGACTGGCTGCCACGAGCTGAAACGAATACAGCCAAGAGCGAGCGTCTGTGACTTACGGTTCAAAAGTTATTCACAGAAACATGGTTCTGAACTTTGCTGCCAGCCGCGAAAGCGAAAATAACCAAGATCGAGCGTCTAGGATTTACTTGTCAATAGCTCGCCTGGGAAACATCCAGAGAAGTCAAAGACAGTGCTTCTATACTAATTGCCAGGTGCTGAGACGAATGCCGCCAAGATCTAGCGTCTATGACTTACGGTTCAAGAATTAGCCTCAGAAACAGTGGGAAACAGTGCTTCTATACTAATTGCCAGGCGCTGAGACGAATGCCGCCAAGATCGAGCGTCTATGACACGGTTCAAGAATTAGCCTCAGAAACAGTGGTTCTGAACATGCTGCCAATAGCTCGCCTGGGAAACATCCAGAGAAGTCCAAGATTGTGTTTTTTAGACTGGCTGCCACGAGCTGAAACGAATGCAGCCAAGAGCGAGCGTCTGTGACTTACAGTTCAAAAGTTATTCACAGAAACATGGTTCTGAACTTTGCTGCCAGCCGCGAAAGCGAAAATAACCAAGATCGAGCGTCTAGGATTTACTTGTCAATAGCTCGCCTGGGAAACATCCAGAGAAGTCAAAGACAGTGCTTCTATACTAATTGCCAGGCGCTGAGACGAATTCCGCCAAGATCTAGCGTCTATGACTTACGGTTCAAGAATTAGCCTCAGAAACAGTGGGAAACAGTGCTTCTATACTAATTGCCAGGCGCTGAGACGAATGCCGCTAAGATCGAGCGTCTATGACACGGTTCAAGAATTAGCCTCAGAAACAGTGGTTCTGAACATGCTGCCAATAGCTCGCCTGGGAAACATCCAGAGAAGTCCAAGATTGTGTTTTTTAGACTGGCTGCCACGAGCTGAAACGAATGCAGCCAAGAGCGAGCGTCTGTGACTTACGGTTCAAAAGTTATTCACAGAAACATGGTTCTGAACTTTGCTGCCAGCCGCGAAAGCGAAAATAACCAAGATCGAGCGTCTAGGATTTACTTGTCAATAGCTCGCCTGGGAAACATCCAGAGAAGTCAAAGACAGTGCTTCTATACTAATTGCCAGGCGCTGAGACGAATGCCGCCAAGATCTAGCGTCTATGACTTACGGTTCAAGAATTAGCCTCAGAAACAGTGGGAAACAGTGCTTCTATACTAATTGCCAGGCGCTGAGACGAATGCCGCCAAGATCGAGCGTCTATGACTTACGGTTCAAGAATTAGCCTCAGAAACAGTGGTTCTGAACATGCTGCCAATAGCTCGCCTGGGAAACATCCAGAGAAGTCCAAGATTGTGTTTTTTAGACTGGCTGCCACGAGCTGAAACGAATGCAGCCAAGAGCGAGCGTCAGTGACTTACGGTTCAAGAGTTATTCACAGAAACATGGTTCTGAACTTTGCTGCTAGCCGCGAAAGCGAAAATAACCAAGATCGAGCGTCTAGGATTTACTTGTCAATAGCTCGCCTGGGAAACATCCAGAGAAGTCAAAGACAGTGCTTCTATACTAATTGCCAGGCGCTGAGACGAATGCCGCCAAGATCTAGCGTCTATGACTTACGGTTCAAGAATTAGCCTCAGAAACAGTGGGAAACAGTGCTTCTATACTAATTGCCAGGCGCTGAGACGAATGCCGCCAAGATCGAGCGTCTATGACACGGTTCAAGAATTAGCCTCAGAAACAGTGGTTCTGAACATGCTGCCAATAGCTCGCCTGGGAAACATCCAGAGAAGTCCAAGATATTGTTTTTTAGACTGGCTGCCACGAGCTGAAACGAATGCAGCCAAGAGCGAGCGTCAGTGACTTACGGTTCAAGAGTTATTCACAGAAACATGGTTCTGAACTTTGCTGCCAGCCGCGAAAGCGAAAATAACCAAGATCGAGCGTCTAGGATTTACTTGTCAATAGCTCGCCTGGGAAACATCCAGAGAAGTCAAAGACAGTGCTTCTATACTAATTGCCAAGTGCTGAGACGAATGCCGCCAAGATCTAGCGTCTATGACTTACGGTTCAAGAATTAGCCTCAGAAACAGTGGGAAACAGTGCTTCTATACTAATTGCCAGGCGCTGAGACGAATGCCGCCAAGATCGAGCGTCTATGACTTACGGTTCAAGAATTAGCCTCAGAAACAGTGGTTCTGAACATGCTGCCAATAGCTCGCCTGGGAAACATCCAGACAATTCCAAGATTGTGTTTTTTAGACTGGCTGCCACGAGCTGAAACGAATGCAGCCAAGAGCGAGCGTCAGTGACTTACGGTTCAAGAGTTTTTCACAGAAACATGGTTCTGAACTTTGCTGCTAGCCGCGAAAGCGAAAATAACCAAGATCGAGCGTCTAGGATTTACTTGTCAATAGCTCGCCTGGGAAACATCCAGAGAAGTCAAAGACAGTGCTTCTATACTAATTGCCAGGCGCTGAGACGAATGCCGCCAAGGTCTAGCGTCTATGACTTACGGTTCAAGAATTAGCCTCAGAAACAGTGGGAAACAGTGCTTCTATACTAATTGCCAGGCGCTGAGACGAATGCCGCCAAGATCGAGCGTCTATGACACGGTTCAAGAATTAGCCTCAGAAACAGTGGTTCTGAACATGCTGCCAATAGCTCGCCTGGGAAACATCCAGAGAAGTCCAAGATTGTGTTTTTTAGACTGGCTGCCACGAGCTGAAACGAATGCAGCCAAGAGCGAGCGTCTGTGACTTACGGTTCAAAAGTTATTCACAGAAACATGGTTCTGAACTTTGCTGCCAGCCGCGAAAGCGAAAATAACCAAGATCAAGCGTCTAGGATTTACTTGTCAATAGCTCGCCTGGGAAACATCCAGAGAAGTCAAAGACAGTGCTTCTATACTAATTGCCAGGCGCTGAGACGAATGCCGCCAAGATCTAGCGTCTATGACTTACGGTTCAAGAATTAGCCTCAGAAACAGTGGGAAACAGTGCTTCTATACTAATTGCCAGGCGCTGAGACGAATGCCGCCAAGATCGAGCGTCTATGACACGGTTCAAGAATTAGCCTCAGAAACAGTGGTTCTGAACATGCTGCCAATAGCTCGCCTGGGAAACATCCAGAGAAGTCCAAGATAGTGTTTTTTAGACTGGCTGCCACGAGCTGAAACGAATGCAGCCAAGAGCGAGCGTCTGTGACTTACGGTTCAAAAGTTATTCACAGAAACATGGTTCTGAACTTTGCTGCCAGCCGCGAAAGCGAAAATAACCAAGATCGAGCGTCTAGGATTTACTTGTCAAAAGCTCGCCTGGGAAACATCCAGAGAAGTCAAAGACAGTGCTTCTATACTAATTGCCAGGCGCTGAGACGAATGCCGCCAAGATCTAGCGTCTATGACTTACGGTTCAAGAATTAGCCTCAGAAACAGTGGGAAACAGT